>NC_089772.1:11711624-11916624 GCF_040412425.1 Macrobrachium rosenbergii
TCCTGGGGAATTCATGTTCATTGTGGCATATTTTGTGGCTCAATATTTCTCTCTTACATGCGTTAAGCCTTATCCCCTAACCTTCCTAATAATAAATGTCAGGTATTTTGTTCGAGATCCCATTTCATTATTAATATTTTGTAAGATAAACGCACGCAGTGCACCATCTCACGTCACGCAATGATTAATTTGTGCGGCTTTTAGTAAAAACACAGTCCTATTAAGCTTATTAGCAAGGGAAGTTGAGTGCTAACTTAATTTCTTTCCGTGAACACACACACACACACACACACACACACACACACACACACACACATATATATATATATATATATATATATATATATATATATATATATATATATATTTCTGACTCACACCAGGATCGAACCCAGGTCTTTCAACTGAAAGGCAAGGCCACTGCCAACTAAGCCACGCATGAAAAATTTCTGACCCTCATCAGGACCAAACCCATATTTTTTCACTGAAGGGCAAGGCCGCTGCCAACTAAGCCACATAAGTCGTGTGTGGCTTAGTTGAAGCAGCCTTGCCTTTCACTTGAAAGACCTGGGTTCGATCCTGATGCGAGTCAGAAATTTCTGTTCCACACGTGATTGTGTGTTGATTATTTAATATAATATATATATATATATATATATATATATATATATATATATATATATATATATATATATATATATATATATATATATATATATATATACATATATACATATATATATATATACACGCACATAGTAGTACTACCTAATATGACTTTTATGATTACCTCTCACGTTGCCGTTAATTTGCGAATTATGTTTATGAGGAAGACAGAGGTTTTTTTTATATCTAAATTTAACTTTTGATTTATAAGCCGCTGCATTACAGATTCCCCACGTGGCTCCTTAAACCGCAAGTCAAGACTCCTTCATAAAAAGTCACGTTCTTTCGATAAATTATAACTATAATAACTATAACTATAACTATAACTGTGGTAGGGAACTCTAAATTAGCTTTTCAGTGTAAAGAGTTGCACATAGGTCACGTATATATGTTAATGTGATAAGGATTTTAATTTTCCTGAAGAGTGAGATAGTGGAGTGAATATATATATGTATATATATATTGACCACACTATCTCACTCTTCAGGTAAATAAATATATATGTATAGTCTCGGTAATTGGGCGGCTACTTGGAAATCTTAGCTTAATGATGAATAATATTGCCAAGACCAGGAAGAACATTCTTTATTAAACGAGCTTTCGAGGTATAAAACCTCATCATCAGGCTGAAAAACCGACAAGGATGAGACTCAGTGAAATTACAATAAAATGAATTGTCATAATGAATCTTCAGGTAGGGGGATGGGTGAAGGGGAGGGGGAGGAATAGGGGAAAAGGAGGGAAAGGGTGTGCAAACAAACAAACAAACAAACGTTTCAGAGTTTCAGTATTATGTAGATAGATAAATAGATAAGTATTTCAGGCCCTGAATAGGACTGAACGTGTACATAATCTGGCGTCAAAATCCAGTAAAACCGTCGCCTCTTCCATCCGAATTTCAGGTTGTACTCGGGGTGGGGAGGGTAGGACGCTATGTGGTCATTGTCACACAGACAATCAAGGGGAGAGACGGCCTTTTTCAGGGTCGCATCTCGATGCGTTGGCTATCAGACTGTACTTCTTAACTGTATTCTTCCTCCTCGCTCGCTGTTGATCTAGTGAAGCAAGCAGCCCACAAGGAATGTAGGTGGATGTGTTGGGGATGGTCGACATCAAGTCAAGTAGCAGCCTAAATTGGTCTAAAGTCTAGCTAGGGCAGCTTGAATTAGCATTTCGTTAACTGCTTTCCATTATATATATATATATATATATATATATATATATATATATATATATATATATATATACCTACCTAGTCCACTTGAATTAGCGTTTCGTTACCTGCTTTCCTTTTTATATATATATATATATATATATATATATATATATATATATATATATATATATATATATATATATATATATATATGAATGTCTTTACTGTAATACTACAGTATAATACGAAGATAAAAATGCCCATAAAACACTGTTTGAACGTTGCAACCATATATTTCGGGCACCTCCCTCTGTGCCCCTGTTCACTGGAAAAATATGAACAGATGAAATGTTACAAGGGCATATATACAAAGCATATATACTGTAGGTGTACATATACCCTTGTAACATTTCATCTGTCCATATTTTTCCAGGTGTATATATACCCTTGTAACATTTCATCTGTCCATATTTTTCCAGGTGTATATATACCCTTGTAACATTTCATCTGTCCATATTTTTCCAGGTGTATATATACCCTTGTAACATTTCATCTGTCCATATTTTTCCAGGTGAACATACAGAAGGAAGTGCATCTGAAATATTTGGTTGCAATATTCAAATAGTTTTTTATGGGCCATTTTATCAGGTGTATATATATATATATATATATATCTATCCATATTTTTATATATATATACCCTTGTCACACATTTCATCTGTCCAAATTTTTCCAGGTGTATATATACCCTTGTAACATTTCATCTGTCCATTATTTTCCAGGTGTATATATAGAGTATGAACATTTCATCAAATCCATATATTTTCCAAGAACAGTATATGACGAACATATATATATTTTCATCTCCCATATCTTTTTCCAGTGAACAGGGGTCAAGAAGGAAATAAAGTCGAAATAATGGTTCAACCTTCAAACAGTGTTTTCACCTGTTTTATGTTGATAAATGAATATATACAAAATATATAATATTATATGTATATGTATATATCATCATCATCATCATCCAGGTGCCATATCCCCAAGGACGTCAGCAATCATGGCTCGCCACTCCTCTCTATTTCCGGCTCTCTGCAGCAACTGAGCTGCAGACATTCTTCCTCCAGTCATTCTCACCAACCCATCCATATATTTTTGTGCTTAAGTCATTTAAGCTTAAAATGGAAAAGCAGTCAAGACTAGAGCTAAACCTGTTAAAAAAACTATTGAGGGAAGAGTACATTGTGTCGACTAACCATAAAAAATAATAAAAGAGGAAGTAAATTACGTTGTCCAGCGCATGCAGCGAGGGTCCTTGAATTAGGGGCCACAACTATACCAATCTACGTCCTCTCGCTTATTCTCAATGTAGGCCTACATTTATTTGCTTGTGGTGTTGAGCGAGCTTTATACCAGGTCGCTTTCTTTCTCTGTTATCATGTTATATATATATATATATATATATATATATATATATATATATATATATATATATATATATATATATATATATATATATATATGGTACGTGTATACAGGCAGAATTTATAACTCTCTCACGACGTGAACTGCAAAAAAAGGAAATGGAGAGATGAAGGAAAAGAGTAGCCCCTTAAAAGTTCGAGTAAACGAATTCTTTTCAATCCGAACTGAGCTTAACAAGAGAGAGAGAGAGAGAGAGAGAGAGAGAGAGAGAGAGAGAGAGAGTAACTTACGTCTCATCTCCCTCGTGGTGAGGGGTTGAAATCGATACTGATGCTTCATCCTGTTGCTGGTCATCAGAAACCGTTGCTTCCTGGTGGGGTAGAGAAATGGCTCCGGTTAATGCACAATGAAGTTACTGTCTCTTAAAGGTGGTGCTTCACTTCCTGATGGTGGTGTTTTTCGCACAAGGCACGAGCGCTGTTCCGCGAGGACAACAGACAACGACCCTTTGCTGTTTGAAAGTATCTTTTTTTTTTTGTTATTTAACATTGTTTGTGTCCTAATTTCGCTCTCCAAAAAAATGTGAACTGTTTGGTAATATTTCTCTGAAACACCTGATATGTTAGTCCCAACATTATTCAAGCAATATCAACGAAGATTCCCTTCTCTGTCCCTTTTAAAGATTTTGGAGCTCACGAACTTGCCTCAGAACGTTAAGTTACAAGATTCGTTAGTGATTATGATTTTAATTTTAATATTGATTTGAACAAATATTTTCTCATATTCATTTCCTAGTGTATATAGATTAAAACGGGACATGATTTATAGAGCATCACAACTATAAATTGTCTAAATGTAGAATTCTCTGGAAAGATAATGAGAGACCGTCTCGTTTGGCTGTTTGAGTCCAGAGGGCCATATGAACCCTTTTATACCTTTAAAGCTTTACCACACATACAGACTGCATTTGGACAAGCCACGTGATGGCATAAGGCCACTTGCTAAACAATCAATGAGATTTAATAATCAATTAATGCCATTTCCACTTTGGGAATAGCCTGATTGCTACAATCTCGCTAATGAAGAATTGTCGAGCCAAAAAAAAAAGTAAAAAATGCGCCAGTTTCTTCGGCGCAATCGAGTTTTCTGTACAACCTCTTCAGCGTATAATCAGGGCCACCGAAAATAAATCTATCTTTCGGTGGTCTCGGTATAATGAACCGCGGCCCATGAAATTTAACCACGGCCCGGTGGTGGCCTATCCTATATCGTTGCCATCAGCACGATTATGGCTAACTTCAACCTTAAATATAATAAAAAAAAAAAACTACTGAGGCTAGAGGGCTGCAATTTGGTATGCTTGATGATTGGATGTTGGATGATCAACACACTAATTTCCAGCCCTGTAGCCTCAGTAGATTTTAAGATCTGAGGGCGGACAGAAAAAAGTGCGGACAGAATAAAGTGCGGACGGACAGACAAAGCCGGCACGATAGTTTTCTTTTACGGAAAACGAAAAGCAAAAATAAGGCTCCTGTTTCGAGGTATATAGGCATCCTATATACACACTCTTGTAACTAATGAGAATATCCGTTTAAGATTATACATCGAGATAGAATAATGATAAACGCACTTAAAAGACCCCCGTGTGTTTAGGGTAAAAGGAACTTCTGTCTGTTTGGGTACCGCACCGAACGCTCAGGGGAACAAGGAAAAATAAATAAACTGTCCCTTAATATGAATAACAGAGAAATGTTGAGTGTTTCGTCCCCTTAAAAAGATACAGACTCACCATTCTGACGACAAATACCTTTATTTTATTGAATCTGACTGCTGCTACAGTGCCGTTCAGTTTAAAATACTCATTTTCTGTCACCCTGACGGTGGCCTTTTCTTATTCTGGAAGGTTGAAGATAAGCTGTCTCAATTCCCCTGCCGCTCCCGCTGCCATTTCTGGTTTTCCTCCCGACGTTTCGTTCCTCCCAGGAGGAACTGGGACAACTTATCTTCAATCTTCCTAAAGAAGAAAAGTACACCATCAGAGGAGCAGGAAAGGAGTATTTTAAACTGAACGGCAATGTGGTAGCAATCAGATTCAGTAGAATATGCTTAAATGAAGGTTACTGCCGATATAAACAGATACTTATGGCAGGTCTGGTGATTTCTGTAGAAAAATCACCAGACATTTTCCTTCTCTTTGTTTATTAATGTCGCCGATGACGGTATTAAGAATACTGTCGGGAGGTGATCGCTAGCAAAGAACTTATCGTACTGTGTTAGAGTATAATATTAAACGATGCAGTGGCGCTGTCAACAATACAAAGTTTGGCCAGAAATGTAAACAGTAGTAAATTAATATGCCTGGGAATATCTTGAATCCATTCTGTCGATTGGATTGTCGAGTCAGGATGAATTCCTCTTATGTGTACGTAGTTTTAGATATCACTATCAATGTACTTTCTTTAAGTCTTTGTTTTGAAGTTTGTTGTTTCATCGTTTAATATATTGCTTCGTTGTTTGATTCAACGTTTGTTATCCGATATATTTGGATGTTTTTTTTAACTCATTCATTTATTTGCTATCTTTTCTTTCTCTGTTCTTCCGAAGAGTAATTTGTATGTTCGTGAGGACAAAGTAAATCGCACGAGCAGTTAGGATACACCGTATCTAACATAACAGCATGCCTTCTATCTGAACGACAATGAACGGAATGATGAGAGATCGACGCAACCGAATTTCTTACGTAACTGGTTCTCGCGTCGGGCTGAGATCCCAGCATAGGTAGGTCCCCGAAATAGATTCCCTGCTTGCAGCTGTAGGCATCCACTCAAGTCTAGTGAAAGCTCCAAGTCTCTCTCTCTCTCTCTCTCTCTCTCTCTCTCTCTCTGCGGCCGATTCAGATATGAGGGAAACCTGGTTATTCAAACTTGTTTTTAAATGGCTAGGAAACCTTTGCCATTTTTCTGTAAAAGAAAACTATTGCGCCGGCTTTGTCTGTCCGTCCGCACTTTATTCTGTCTGCCCTCATTAAAAACTACTGAGGCTAGAGGGCTGCAAATTGGTATGTTGATCAACCACCCTCCAATCATCAAACATACCAAATTGCAGTCCTCTAGCCCTCAGTAAGTTTGATTTCACTTAAGGTTGAAGTTAGCCATAATCATGCTTCTGGCAACGATGTAGGATAGGCCACCTACCGGGCCGTGTTTAAAGTTTCACGGGTCACGGCTCACACAGCATTATACCGAGACCACCGAGAGATAGATCTATTTCCGGTGGCCTTGATTATACGCTGTAGCAGCTGTAGCCCACAGAAAACTCGATTGCGCCGAAGAAACTTCGGCGCATTTTTTACTTTTTTTTTTTTTTTTTAGGTTTTATCTGCAGCGTCTTCTCACGCGACCACACCTTTAAGATTTTATCGGTGTCTAGACACCTTGCCTGTGTTCCCCTTTGCAGTTTGAAGCAGGGTTTGGTTAACAGGTTGCTTTATTTAGCTTTCTTCCGCAGTAAACCGGAAAGGTTGTCACCCATACGCCTATGAAACATGACTTCACTGCGCAGTTTGTTTGTGCCTTGGTCGTAGGAAAAAAGTGCTTCGTATGGAAGTCAGTGAAATTTAAAAAAAGTCTGCAGGGACTGTAGTGAGAGTCTGCTAAATGTCCATCCATTATATATATAGAGAGAGAGAGAGAGAGAGAGAGAGAGAGAGAGAGAAGGAATGTGTGTGTACCCGCAACTTCATTCTTCATTGCTCAGTGAATGCTACTCTAAAACTGCAAGAACTGTTTTTTAATCGTGTGGTTTTAGTTTTCTGTAAAAGAAAACTACTGTGCCGGCTTTGTCTGTCCGCCCTCAGATCTTAAAAACTCCTGAGGCTAGAGGGCTGCAAATGGGTATGCTGATCATCCACCCTCCAGTCATCAAACATACCAAATTGCAGCCCTCTAGTCTCATTAGTTTTCATTCTATTTAAGGCTAAAGTTAGCCATCATCGTGCTTCTGGCAACGATATAGGACAGTTTCACGGACCGCCGTTCACACAGCATTATACCTAGACCACAGAAAACTCGATTGCGCCAAAGAAACTTCGGCGCATTTTTTACTTTTTTTTTATTACACTACCAACCTTTGTTGTTCCCTGCCTTTCTCTGTGCTTAAAGGATCAAAGCTCTTTTTAATAGTCAAGTCTACAGAAAAAGATTAATGCTTATACAGAATATAAATAAGTCACGTGAAAGTACTCTCTCTCTGCCACACACACTCACATTTCATTAATGTTGGCAACAATTATTTCATTAACACAATTAATCAAGACCATAATGACTGTGAAAGTAAATTCATTTTAGAAGCCTATTAACTCGAAGCTATAGCTGAGCAGGGAATGCAAGGTCTGAAATAAAATCCGACAATTTAACTGTAACTGATTATTTTGGTCGTGCGAGGTTAGTCTAGTAATGGAATCGTTCGTAACGGACTTCATTTAAAATTGCAAAGATGCATACTCTCTCACCGTGTTAAATGTCATTGTTGAATGTCATTGCAACGTAAAGTACCAAACTGCTGAAAAGCAGTGGAAGAGTAAGCTGAATTTCCTTTCATATGCTCAGGATTCCTGAAAACTTTAGCGGAAGATGAAGAAGTATATCTTCGTCGAAAGCTTAAAATCAGCCCGTTTATCTTTAGTCTCACCTTTTCAGGAGGTTCAGCCATTGCGGCGAGTGAGTGTTCGCTTCTGTAACGGAAGACAGCACTATACACAGAAAAACATTAGATAATAATAATAAAAAAAAAAAGCTTTGTCAGTAAATATCGAAAAGCGATTTCTTCTTCCAGAGAGGAGGGCCGTTATGACCGCGTCCTGGTAACCATGGTAACGCGTTCGCGGACTCGTACGGACAGCGCAGTGTGGCCTTCCTTTGTTTTGCATTATATTTCCGAAATTTTTTTTCTAAGGAAAAGAATAAACACAAACTTCCTGACATGTTTTCTTTTATCCTTTTGCATGAGAAAATGATCTTTGTATATAATCACTATGAATTTTATATCACGAGTTGCCCCCCATTATATAGCCTACTTTATGTATGTGTGTATAAATATAACTGTTGACTATTCCGTCAGCACTGACGGTAATACAAAAGAGGGTCGGAACATAACGTCATTCCTTACCCTAGGGGCGTTATGTATCGCACCGAACCTCAAACCAAAAGGCTTATGCAAGAAACCAGTGATGAGAGAGGCTGGCCCCATTATGGGTATGCCCTCCTATATATTTCAGATCTAAACAAACACTAAAATTGGAGCTATTGTTTGAGATCTCCTTGAAACTCTGGTAATTTAACCTCTTGTTGCACTGACTAAGAACTGTAGTTGTTGTCTTGATATGATTGATCTCATCCACTATTCTACCTTCGATGAAATTCAGTGACGTGTGTTATTTTCAATCATCGGTCTCAGACCACAATGACTCTGTCTCAGTCTTGTGGCTCCTGGCCACGTACTTTTGGTCTATTTTCTATAATTTTCTTGAATTTTTAATCATATTTGACTTTTCATTCGAAGGTCACGAAGCCTTACTGTTACTTGTTATCTGCAAGTATCAATAGTTGAGTGACAACATTAGCCAGAGTAATACTCGGCACTGTTGCTCAAGCTAAAGAAACTCTTAAGATACAGCTTTTATTGTCTAGCAAGGCAAACACTCCATGTGTACTCATGTCAAGAACTGATGATGACTAATACTGGTTTGTATCCACGCATTTCGCATGATAACGTCTTTCGTACACGATAACAGTGCTTGGATTGTCCTGTCAGCATAGGTTGTAACATAAAGCACACAGAACGGCATTTCCCAGGGGGACTACCGAGCAGCTCGCGTTGCTGACAGTGTGTAGAAGACAGGCACTGCCCTGGATGTCAGTTATGAGACAAAACCTACGGCTATGGACATGAATGGGACTTAGTAAATATCTCCTCATATACTAACGGCATCAAAGTCATTATGTAAAATTCTTACATAATCAATATCTTTTGTTGATTGTAAAAACAATTGTATGAATCATGCGGGAGTGTTATTTAACTGCAGTCTGTAAACCCCATTTGTACTGGTATAGACTTGTCACCATTGATCCTTTCACCCACACCCGCCCCAGTTATTCCTTAATTTTATTCTTCCTGGATATCCTAATATACCTAACTCTATGAGCTAGAAAAAACATATTCTTGAAGTTCTCTGTGTCACTGCTATTTTTCTGCCAAGTTATCGAACCTCCTGTTCTACACTCCCTTCCACTATGGCTCTCACACCTATCCTGTATTTTCGATAATCCTGTGAGACTCATTAGCAAGCAATAAATGCAAAAAATGGACTAGTGCACCTCCCCTCCCTAATCCATTTTATTTTATTTTTTTATTATAGGGTAGCGTGAGTGATGGACGCTTCAGAGACAGGCACTGCAGGAAGCATCTCGGCCATCCTCAACAAATTTGGCCGTCTTGACAGGTTCTTTCCAAATTATACGTATGAGGGATCGATCTACAAATTCCTAAGAGTCCTGGTACAATTTCCTCTAAATCTTGGGTTAGACGTTGCTTCTGTCACCCGTCGTCAAATTGGACGACCATCATCGTGAACTCTGACATAGGTGGTTCTAATCCCCGTTGAATAAAAATGATTAGTTTTAAGTTCCCTTAAAAGTCATCTGTAGCAGTTCTTTTTTTCAATAATACTGCCTTTCATGACTTGTTTAGGATAGAAAATAAATTGCAGTTTTGATAATGATTAAGTTGCCCAATAAACTTTGAAGCAGAACATGAGTTTCTTTAATTTTACTATCAATCTATTCTGATAACTCTTTTTGAATAAAATGGCGAGTTGAAGTTAATCATGAACATAAAAATCTATACTCACCTGTAATGAGACAACCGGGTGATTTAATCAATATAAATCTGGTAAACTGGTGCGTGCCTTGAGGAACAGTGATATATTTCCTTTCCACATGATATGAAGTTGTGCTGTTTTTTATTTTTATTGAATCTTTGCTATACAACTCGAATGAAGGGATATAGTGAGTGGCTATACAGTGCTTGGTCCGTATGTTGCTGGTATAGTTCAGAAGATATCTTGTGGGATTTTACATTTGGGAACTCTGTGCGTCTACCAGTTTCACCATGGATGACGTCTTTCAATATTTTGTCCAGTAAAATGAAATGGATATTCCTAGCTGGTAACATCTGTTCACAGGCGATCATTCATGAGAGTAACGATGATAAAGCTGGTAGTGTAACAGCTTAGTGTCTAATTGTCACAGAAAAGAAGCAAAAAAAAAAAAAGTTTAGCAAGAGCGAGCAACACGGGAACTTTTTGAGCATTATGAGCCAAAATAACTAAACTCAAGTTATCAAAGACCTGCAGAATCATCTTTTTTTTACGTTGATTGCATTGCTGGTTTTGATGCTTTAGTCGCTTTTATGGTGTTGACTGCACTGTAAGTTTATAAATCATTATGCTATGTTTACTGAGAAATAAAGATACCTAAATCAAAGATGTATTATTTAAGTGGCACCTCGGAGATGGCTCTCCCCCTAAAAAAAAAGTATTTTGTTCTACCCTCATCGTCCAGCGACAACCCCCAATGAAAACAAACAAAAGTCTACATTTCGCTGCAAGTGGCAGTCTTGGAATGTTCACTGTAGCCTAGCGATATCATAAAAAGATATCGCATGGAAGTCCTTAACCTTAACGTTGTATGGAAATGAAAGAATAAGTTAATCCGAGAAAGAATGTTGAAAAAAAAATAATACCTCGAATTTGGGAACAGATTACACTGACGCATTATGGGTAGCGATCGAAGACTCGACGTTTAGAAATTTGTCTACGGCCTAGAATTTAGGATAAGCACTAGTATTACCTCTCTTGTAACATAGCGTACGTCATATAAAGTTTAAAGAGATTACTCGGACTAGATTTGATATAAAAGATTTCATATGAAATTGAAAATAACCTTATAGGCATTCAGCATAACTATGAAATATGATGCGCTCCTTCTATGACCTTCAATGCAGTATGCAGAGAGTGTGGAATTACTTGAACACTATTCTACTTGCCCATAAAATGAGTCTACCTTTAATTCCTTGAATGTATTGAAGATTCGGAAGCAATAACTGTTTGCTGTTTTTTTTCCTAGGGTCCCTCTCCACCGATGGCGCTGTGCGAGACCCGCAAACTCAGTTAATCTGGGAGTTTTTATTTTATTATACGGCCTAGTCCAAATTAATAGTCAAATCTACACTGTTATAGACCCAGAAAAAAGAGGTCTTATTTTCCCCCGAACTTGATATTTTCTATAATAATGCAGACACATTCCTGGAGTTTTTATTATATTATACGGCGTAGTCCACATTAATAGTCAAATCTACACTGTTACAGCACCCAGAAAAAAAAAAAGAAAAGTCTTTCATTTTTCCTTAAACTTGATATTATCTATACGAACAATTTAAGAAACAATACTAAGAATTGTATTTTCAATTCTGTAAGGTGGGATTGCGCGGTGCCTCTCTCTCTCTCTCCCTGAGTGTCCCCCATCAGCAATTCAGCATCAAGAAGAACTTCAGAACGCGAAGAGAGTCGCAGCAGCAGGTGACGCGAGTCTCGCTCTCGCGCCCGAGAGATCTGTCTCCGCTGAATCGCCAGTTTGACCCCGACGACAACCTTACCGTCATGTCGGCACATGACCAAATGCGCGCCATGTTGGACCAGTTGATGGGAACGGCCAGAAATGGTGAGAATCTTTGCCGAATACTCTCTCTCTCTCTCTCTCTCTTTTGTGTTTTTCGTTCGCAGGCAAATTAGGGTAGTGTTAGTGTACGGTAGGGAAAACGCCGCCGCTCTCTCTCTCTCTTTCTCTCTCTCTCTCTCATACCTTCGACAATGGCGATCGACGATGATGATGATTGGGTATATATGCATTTAACGCTTCGGGGAGTTTACCTGCGCACTGCGGGATTGCGTATATTATTCACTTGATACGCGCGCGAACGTTGTCTGTCATTTTCAATCAAATTCCCAGTACTTCCATAAATTGGGCTGGTATTTTCCAGGCATATCCCGATTGCTCTCAAGGGTCAGTTAAGGGAATTTACGAGGAGACCTTTCATTACAACATTATCTAGACTGCAGTAACGACGGTTTGGTATTTCGACGGGGGGTTATTTTCCCCCGCTCATTTTTGCTCTTGACAGCGAGAAATTAGCAGCTTTCCCTAAACGAACTCGTCCGGGGTCAAGGTTCTTGGACCAGAGGATACCCCAGACTAACAAGTTTTCAGTCAGCACCGTGTATTTTAATAGCCAGGCCTGTTTTAGGTTCAGATTTAATTTGGTTGCACCACCTGATTCCCGCCAGTCGCTGACTGGGACAGGTTACTGCCTTTTTGCCCCCAGGCCAGGTCAGGGCATGTCGCCCAAAGTTAGGTTAGGTAGGTAAGATCTGGTTAGGTCAGGACCTGGCATTATAGGAAAGGTTATGTCTATGTATGAGGAACCCCTCCTGGTCGACGACTGGTGGGAATCAGGCCGCGCAACTAAAGTAAAGTTTTACCTGGGCCATAACAATTTTGTTTGTACAGTAACCTATAGGCTCTTTTAAGTTCATTTTAAATGCTGTACCTACATAGGCCACTTAGCTCTCTAAAATCACAAGGTTTTTTGGGTAATTCGAAAGAAGAGCCCTGCACGGAGATATTAATTAAACTTTCGCTGAAAAATGTTTAAAAGAGCGTACATGTTGCAGATGAGATAATTTGAAACATTTACATAAGAAAGCCTTGTGGGATACCACGTTTAGTACCAAAATAAAAACATAAATTTGTCAAACTTAGTAAATTTCTGAAGGTATCTCACCTGCACTGCTTCGTAGACTATACACCCATTACTTTATTGCTCAGTCAGAAGATTTAATTGATAAACAAAATCTTCAGGCAGAGCTCTTCTGTAGAATGATTGATTTTTGGTGTACCCTATTGGCCTACTGTATTTTGTTAAGGAATAAACTTAACTGATTATTATTTGGTTATTATCTTAGGCAGTTTTACAATTTGCTTTTGGGTTATCATTATTAGGGAGGATATAATGATTTAAATTTTCACCTTGTTATTGCTTCTGTTCTTGTAAATTCAACTTGTTTTTCTGGTAAATCTTAAAATTTGGCCTGAAGAGGATTAAGTTTCTTATCTGTTTTGGTAAATCTAAAAGCTTTTCTTGTAATTTTGTTGAATTTTGACATTCATTTTTGGTGGAGATACTTGATTAACTCATAGACAATGTATCTTACCTGAAACCATATTCAGGGCATCATAGGCTGAATCATGACAGCCAAATTCAGGAATGTATTGTAACCCAATGCTGTACCATACCCTTTGTACCATACCCTTTTCCTTTATGCGATGTCCGCTGTAAGTGTACCATGTAGATTAGCCGAGTTAGTGAGATATTGGTAGGATACGAAAGGCATAATTTTTTAAACCTGTAGCATTTTTCAATTTGAATATAGACTTGTCTAGTTAATGATTCTGATCTGATCCTGCCATGTTAAGTGCCGTATATTTTACCAAAGGTTAAGGGATCATGTGTCATACATCTTTAGTCAGGTAAAGCCTGACACCATAGGTTAGGTTAGGCTTTGTTCCTGTATTTTTTCCACTTCGTATTTGCTAGTATTTTATTTTCCTCGCCCAATGATAGATGCAGTGGGAGAAGAGCTTGGAAGCGGTAACAAAGCATTTCTGATGGAAGTGAATGTTGAAATTATTCAGAACATCGAAAACTGTATGTAAAACCAATTTTCAAGGTTTAATTCAAGTTTAAGCAACTAGTAGAATTTTACCATTTTCTCCATGTCATGGTAGGCCTTATTCAGCCTGTTTGCGATTTACAATTTATATTCGTTCTCAGGATTGTCCAGTTGTGTTCTTGGGGGCTCTCATGTGGTCTGCGTAGTAGCTTGGAACATTTTCAGAATAATTCTGTACATAGAAGTCTTATAGTTTTCCCATACAGTACTATACTGTATTTGTTCTTACGAGAACACAAACCTTTGTCTTATATATATGGCTCTACCTTTGGTGAAAGGTATCAGAACTTTGGTAATGAGGAATTTAAGTGGCAGCAAGTGAGTGATGGGGTGGAGGACCCACCCACTTATTTGGTAAAGTGTCACTTTTTTTTCAGCTCCCTGGCTGTGCATATTTTCTGGAAGACTTGCATCATAGATGTTATTAAAGCTTTTCATAAGGTTTTTTTTTTTTTGTTTGATCGTTTGAGACTGGCTCATTTGTTCTAGTTTTGGCTGTAATACGATGACAGGGCTTGATAATTCTCCAAGGAAAGTTTTTAGCTCAGATATCTTAGCATGATTGTGTGCTAAATTCTTGTCACCTGTGACTAGTGAATATATATTCTTTTTTGTACTGCTTGCATTTCCAGGAGTGTATTCCATCTTTGAACTAAGTCAAGTGTGCTTCTTGGTCACCCTGCTCATTGGAGAGGTATGAGGAGTAAGAAGTCAAAGGAGGTTCCATTGAGATAATTTCACTTCCTCTTTCTTGTAATGTGCAAGCCTCAGTCCCCACTTCTTCTGCTGTGATGATGTCTACCCAATCTCCTGTTGCCTAGCAAAGAAGGTACATGCTAACCAATCTCCAAGTAAATGGCATTCGTTCGCTGATGTGATGTTGGTTCCTTCTTCAGTTCCAGCTTCTGCTTATGCTGTATTAACTGAGACACATCCCCTGTGGATCCCCTTAGGGGACAAAGAGACTGAATATATAGGCACTGTGGCCTCCTCTTGGCATTTTGACTTCCTGGGACATTTGGCTTTAATCAAAAGTTCCCTACCCACCTTGGTCTTGGTGGACTCCATCACTTTGGAACTGGCCTCCCCTTTCAGGACAGATTACACTACACACTCAATGCATTCCTGCTGCCCTACTATAGCTTCTCTGGCAGCTCCTGTTTCTGTCCCTTTGGGGATGTCTGACTTGATTTAGCCATCTGGAGACATGGAAGAGGACCGAGACTATCTAGTGGTCAACCAGGTAAGGGTTACTTTTGATTTGGTGGGCCTTCTCGTTGGGGTCTGAAGAGAACTGCCTGTATGGTCTGCATTGCTTTGGCAGCCACATCAGCCGATATATCATCAGTCTTTGGAGTCACTTGCACTTCCTGCCTACCATCTCCTGCAAGAAACTAGCTTTTCTGGCTTGGGAGATACTGGGTACTGTGAGGAGATCTGTAGCAGTCTACCAGGCAAAGTGGGCCATCTTATGTATCTCTTCCTGTACCAGGGAAGTGGGCAATCTTCTATGATTGATGATTGATGTTGTTGATGGGTTAAGTTCCTGGTTAGAACTACTTATCAGCAGATCAAGGACTTCCTTGTATACCTTTGTGGAGACAAGTTCCTCTCAGTCTTTATGGCTAAGCCTCTTGGTCTTCCTTGAGCCAGGTCTTTGGATTGAGGTCATGAACTTCCCTTCCTTCATAGTTGTCCATGCTCACAGGAGCTTCAAACAAGGCTGTGACTTATTTCCTCTGCTATCCTAATTCAAACATCATAGAGCCCTTTGGGAAGGCCTGGGATAAAGATCACACCATAAGACACTCTACTACCCCTAGCCATATTGGAGCATATTGGCGAGTTGTCTAGCCTTCATTGTCTTGTTCACACTTGGAGGACGGGAAATCCTTCTCATTTTCTTAGGTTCCGAGCTTGTTGTGAAAACCCAGTACCAAGAATCATGAATTTTTTGGTTCCATACTTCCAGACTTTTTTTAGTGGGGAGAAGATTGAGATGCATTTGTGTCCAGTGTGGGCACTACCTGAGGAAAACCTGTTTTCTTAGGCTAGTCTCAGTATCTCTGTAGTACCAGCAGAAAAAGAATTGGTGTTCAAAGAGCACCCTTTCTGGCAAAGTAAAGGGATTAAGCATACAAATGGCTTTTCCTATGAGTAGGATGGTCCTCCGGCCCTTGCGAGAGCTCACAAAGCCTAAGTGTTTGCGTGACCCTTGCCCTTTGGAGAAATATTGTGGTTTAGGTAAAGAGGCAGGTTTCTGGCAGCACCAGATTACCTTCAGTTTATTGTACTGTGGATCATTGCCTTCAAGTCCTTGTATCCATTCCTTAGAGCCTATTGTTCTCATGGTGCCTGAGTCTGTGGCATAAACTCAAAAGAATTTTTCAGTTCCTTCCTTTCAGGACTGTTGGGGTTGAGTAAGGTGCTTTTGCACCCAGTGCAAGCCTTGCTGCATCACCTAAAGAAAAACCCAACTTACAGGCCAGAGTGTCAGCATTTCTGCAGCACCAGCAGGCACAAGAAGGTGGTGTTCAAGAAAACCCTTTATGGCGAAACCTTTTGGTGTCACAGTACCTTCACCTCATTATACAGTAGGAATCAACAGGTTGTTTAATCTCCAAGCTCCTCTTGGACATACAATCATCTTGCCGAAGGTATTCACAGGCCTAAGACCGTAGGGAAGAAATGCTGATTCTTTGTGGGTAAGTGGTGAAGGTTGACCTTAGACTGATATTTTGGGAGTGGTTTCAAGTCCCACAATGGATGTCAGTGTTTCTTCTTATATTGTTTCATTGGGGTTATATGCTTTGTAGTGACAATTTTATAAAACAAATTGGAAGAGTTTGAGAAGTTAGCATCCATTTTGGCTATAGCAAATACACATCTGTTATGAAAATGGCACACTATATATATATATATATATATATATATATATATATATATATATATATATATATATATATATATATATATATATATATATATATATATATATATATATATATATATATATATATATATACACATGTACTGAACTGTATATATATATGTATATATATATATGCACATGTGCTGAACTGTATATATGTGTGTATACTTTCTTACTTTTTCAAAATAAGAACAACCGCACATATTTTTATTTGATAATTACAAAGTTTTCTGTATACAGTAATTTACAAATGTCACTTAAATACTTGGACACAAAAGTAACTTCTTACTTACCATAGTTTTGGCGTACTTAAAAAGGCAACTTTTTTTAGCTGTTTTGTGAAAAATGTTTTATTAAAGAGCATTGGATTTCTCAGGTTAAATGGAATTGAAACTGCACATCTGTAGACATTGATAATAATAACAAATAAAAATAAAAAAATGTTTAGACTGTAGCTTTTTTGTTATAAATTTTAACTACTAGCCTGAATTGTGAGTTTCCATACTTATATAAATGAACATTTGTTGAATATCACGTTAAAATTTTAAGCAACATCATGTTAAAATCGTAAGCAAATTCCTTCAACCTTAAGGAGCTCAAAATCTTAATTTGCATTATAATGGGGCCTTATGCATCAATTTGCTAGTTAAAAAGGAAACTTCTAACTTTATACAGTACAATGCCTTTTCTCATTGTTTCATATGATTCTTACAACATTTTCATGTTCCTTTGAATTCATGTATGAAATGCAGAGGTATTATAGTACTGTATTAAATTTGTGTTGTGTATTAAATATAAATTTGAATATTTAATATATATATAATATAATGTATTGTTCACTTAGAGTTGTAATGAGATATTTTCAATTTATCAAAATAAAGTCAGCCCGAAAGATCTAGACTGATATGAGGGGCGCGGCGTAACAAGGTGGCAAGCGCCACCGCGGCCGAACTGGTTTTTTTATTGTGAGCGAGCAGCTAAAGTACAGCACTATCCTGTACACACACTTTTGTCCCCTTATGTTACTGGCAAAAGGTTCGAAAATCCATGCAAAACAAAGGGAAATTTCGCCCTTAGCGAGTTCTCACTACTACATCATAAGACTCATCATAAAAAGGAGGCAAGCGGCAACCAGTGGAGGTGCGTGGGTGGATGTAGGAGGCGTGGGTGGGGGGTTGTCAGTGTTCTTTAACTCACGCGTGCTGACGCGGACCAATCAAAACCTCTCTTTAACCCGCTCACGGATTCTGATTGGCTATCCGCACGGCTGGGAGCATCACATTGTTTTTCTCCCGCCTTCCCATCTGTGTGTTTGTTTTCATTAGACGCTCTCGATTACGCTCGTATATTTTTCGTATTTACGTGTGTAATAACAGTGATTGCGGTATTTTTTCATCATTGCAGATAGCCAAGATATCAGTGAGCGTAGTGATGTGCATATCAGCAATGCTGATAGTGATTGTGAAGTACTAGATGAGCTTAATGATGCTCCACGTGAGGGTGGTAGTGGTTGTGGGCGAAAAGCGTAAACGAAGGCCAGAAAATTGGAAACAATCCATTCGTAAGAAAATGCGTAATGAAGGAAAAGCGTATTACAGTGATGTGGCTAAAAGCAAATAGAAGAACGTAAAATTGGCCCCCATGTCGTGATCGTTTTCGATAAAGTTACAATGCCAGTGATAGAGGCTCTATTTAAAGAGTTTTGGGACATAGGAAATTACGATGGCCAAACGGCATATTTACAGAAACTCATGGCGCCTATGCCAGTGAAACGTCAGAGGAAACCCGCAGAGACGAAACCAAACGTTCATGTACCGTTATGTACACTGTAATGTATGGTTCTACTGAGCACCAAGTGTGTAAGGCAGGGTTTTTGTCAATTTTGGCATTGGCAAAAGAGGGCTAGTGTTGCTTTAAGCAAAGTAACAATGAGGAAAACTACAGTGCCTGACCAACGAGGTCGAAAACCCACGGCTTCAAAAATAGTGGGTGAGAAAGCCGAGCTTGTGCGCAAGCATATCCAGATGTTGCCAGCAATGTCCTCTCATTATTCTCGTGCGACTTCTAAACGTCTGTATCTGGATTCGAATCTTTCGACAGTGAAATTATACGACTTGTATTGTGCATTTATGAACAGTGACCATCCAAATGTTGAAAAAGTGTCGTTTAATTACTATTCTACAGTGTTTAGAAACGAGTATAACATTGCATTTGCAGCTCCTGTTGTTGATTCGTGCAACATTTGTGATAAACTGAATTCTAGAATCACTAATTCTAAGCAGCTAGGTGCGCCACCAGAGGTTGTGGAGGCCATTGATCGTGACCTTAAAGCACATGTTGACCTTGCTGAAACAGGTCGGAAGCTGCTTGATGATTTTAATGATGACAATGAGGACATCATGGCTCTTTGCTTCGACTTACAGCAAACTCTTCCTACTCCTAAGCTCAGCACTAATGTAGCGTATTATAAACGAAAGTTGTGGACCTATAACTTTTGCATTCATAATCTACAGACGCGCAGGTCGTCTATGTACATTTGGGATGAAGTCACTGCCAAACGAGGGTCTAGTGAAATTATGAGCTGCCTTAATCACTACATTGACCATCATCATAAGGAGAACCACACTAAATTGATACTCTTTTCTGACAATTGTGGAGGTCAAAATAAAAATATAAATGTAATTCTAGGATGCTTGCGACTTCTGCACATGAAAAATTCGTCAGGATTGAACACTTTTTTTAGTGCCAGGTCATTCATACATGCCCTGTGATAGGCATTTTGGTAACATAGAGAGAAGACTGAAAAGGGAGACTACTATACCTGGCAAGCCTGATTACATTGAGCTTATCAAGGGTGCTATCAAAAAGGGCTTTGACGTCGTTGATGTGCAACAGAAAGACATTTTTGAACTGGAAGCTCTTCAGTCGCACATAACAAACCGTAAGTCTAAGACAGCATCATTGCAGAGTGCCAGAGTTATTGTCTATGATGCCAGCTTTGCAGAGGGATTTGCACTTAAAGTCAGTTACAATGTAAATGACACAGCTGATGAGCATCGTGTTCGGCTCATGAAAGGGAGAGCCAAATACTCAAGCAAGGTGTTTGACCTTAGTGCTGTTCCCTTAACTCGCAAGTATCATAGCCCTATTCCTCTTGCACCAAAGAAGACCAAGGATTTGAGAGACCTAATCCCATACATAGCTCCTTTGGCGGCCCAGGCATATCTCAGATCTGTGGTCGACAGTCAAGCAAGTGCCAGTGCCACCGCCGATGATGATGATGACCTTCCTGATGGAGATGTGAACTCCTTTGAAAGAACCCTTGACTACCACAACTAATAATAAAAACCATAGCCTTTAACCTGAGAACTTTGGGAGCGGATTTTAGTCAGGAGACTGGTAAGTACAGCCATACTTTTATAATGATAATACTAATGATACTAATAATATTAATGAACAATGACAATCATAATGAAAATGTTTATCTTGATTGTTGTCATCATTATTATGATTATTATTATTATTATTATCATTATTGTTATTATTATTACTATTATTATTGCTAACATTATTATTATTATTCTTATTATCATTACTATGATTATTATAACAATAATAAAAATTATTCAATACAGCTGTTTATTCATTAGTAATAAGCAGAGTATTTTTCCCGTTTTATAAAATTTTTTGACAAAGTCAGGCGCTTAATTTTTTTTTCTCTTATTATTAATAGTTTTTTCTTATTACTCTATCTTTAATGATTATACAGCATTACTATTATTGAATAATTTTATACCTGGTTTAACATTGTTGCTGTAGTTATTACTCTGTTATTAATACTCTGTAATGTAGTCTGTTTTTTGGTACGGTAATTGTTTTTGTTTTATAATATTTTCATGGAAATTTTACTCAGATATGTTATAATAATAATTTTAGAGCATTATTAGGATAAATATTTTAGGTTGTTTTCACAAAAACATGCTTTAATTGCCGTATGAAAACATTTTCATTGTGTTCATTAACACTTTACAATCTTACATTACCTCACTTTTGTGGTTGTGGCCGCTAAATGACAAAACATACTATAATGATTTTTGCATATGTAATAGGCGAATAAATTTCCTTTAAAATGAGGTATGATTCATAGAAATCGTTTGGCTGGTTTTTCTTTTATAAGCGTTTTCATAGTTGGCAAACTTTAAATGCGTTTTTATCATTTTTTAAAAAACGGCGCTTGGCACCTTATTACACTGCGCCACTCATATGGTAAAGGCTGTCTAGTTCTTCACAAAAATGATATACAGTATTAGGCTGTCCTATGGTCCACAAGTTACAGTAGAGCTGTAAAACAGCATTTTCCTCGGGTCACCTCCAGGGAAGGTAATCATGTGACTCTTAAAGTACTATAGTATAGTGGATTTTCATTCAAAAGTACTGTAATTTGAAAAATATGGTTATAGTGTATATGTAATATTTGTTTGCTCATCTACTAGTAGTGTGTATGTGATGAATAAATGGAAACGATCAAATAGTTTTTATACAAAGTAACCGAAAGGAGTGAAAGCTTGAAAACACTTTCCCCCACAAGAGGACCCATTTTTTATATAGACATATATATGTGCTCATTATCTCATATTTTCATTGAACAGGCACTGTGATATTTTACTATAAATAGACATTTACAATTATGTATTAACTGATTATTTTTACTTATTATATTTTTATCTGGTATTTATTATGTTTTAGCATTAACATTTAAGCTTTCCAACAGAAAAAAGTACCAAATTTGTACTGAATTGTTCATTTAAAGTTTGACCTCTTATGTTAGTTTTTCCTAGTCTATCTCATTTTACTAGTTATATTTTATTTCTTCATAAAATTACCAAAAATTTGCCTACGCTTTTGAAGTCCAAATATTTGATAATTTAGCCAGTTTTACTGAGCCAGTTAACTAAGTTGGCCATTGAGGGTTTACTATGTAGTAGTAGTTGAATAAACCTGGGACAACATGATTTGGGTCATTAGGTCCTTATTGAATACAGTAGAAGAGCTGCCATTTATAAGCTGATCCTGGTAGCTTTACAATTCTGTTGCAACTTCAGGTTGTCAGAAGTTCTTGAATGCTTTTGGTTTCTACAGATTGTTTGTTTTTTCCTCAGGCCTCTCTCCCATGTTACGGTCTTGTCCATATACAGGCAGTCCCCGGTTATTGGCGGTCTGGGTTTATGGTGCTTGCCTAGCGACGAAAATCGGCGATTTTCTGCACCGATATGTGCCGATTTCCACTTGCCAGCGCCGATAATCAGGTGTTGGCACCGATACATACCTAACAGAGGTGCCAATAAGCCCCAAAATCCCGAAAATCGCGGAATTTCGCTTATTGGCGAATTTCACTTATCACGCCGTCGGAATGGACCCCCCGCCACTAACCGGGGAATGCCTGCATATACTTTTTAATAAAAATAATTTGTGTAAATTTCTACATAGTTGTTAGCCTACCCATTTTTCATAGGTTAATTATTTTTTGGAGAAGAGGAAGTTGGTAGGGGATGAGTCATTTAAATTATACTAAGTAGTTTTCTTTTCATCCTCAGTCACAATCGTTTTCATTAGCCTTATTTTTAAAAATGGACTTTATGTTGATGTTGCAACCTTGGTGGTCATTGATTTTCCAAAGAAAGCATGTATTTCTTAATTTGTCTTGGTATTGCAGGGCTCTACATTCCAGGTAGAATGTTGGTCTTGCAATGTCATTAGCCGCCTACATCTAGGTTAAAGTTGTTGATATTTTTCTGTTGTCTTAAGTACCAGTGTTGAGAGGAGTTTTGGGGTTTGACAGAATAAGTTTTGTTTTTGGGTGTAGCTTTGTTGCACAAAACATTTGGTGCTTATTACTGATATTGATGAGTTAATCCCAATTTCTTCTAGGGTGGAGCAAAGAGCGACACAAAGCTTTATCTTGACATGGTGGAAATCACTGCGACCACGTGTGTATAACCTGTTGTCTATTTTTCGCCAAATGTCTACTGTTTTATATAAAATTGATAAATTTGATTTATGCCTTTTTCTGCAATTTAGCAAGTCTGGTAATTCATTTGTATTTTAACTTTAGGCTTATTATACACAAGATTGGTCAATTTTTGTGTGCCAGTCTATAATGAGAAGAAATTAGTTCTAGCTACAGTATTTGTAATCTGAAACTTGTAAGAAGATGGTACAGTATCCAATGCAGATATTTTGGATTTATCTTCTTCTAACCCATGTCCAATAATGGGCATACTTTGCAGGGATAATCGAGCGGCAGAGAAGGTATCTACATTTCGGCTTGGGGTGCTGGTTGTGAGTTTTAGATACATAATGTCCATCTTTAGCATTTATTTTATTTTTTCTATACTATAAGAGTCACTACTAATGTCATAGGATATGGTGTAACCTGATGTGGGGATGAGTGCATGTGTGTTTAATCATGTCATTAACAGTGTTGTGTGTGGATGTGAGAAAGTGATTTTGATTGGTGTGGTTGTTTTGAGAGAGGCTGGGATCATGTATTGCACTCCAGGTTACACCCTCACATATTAGTCTAAGCTGAGGTATTGACTAGATTTGCAGTGACCATGACCTTGTTAGTGTCTTTTGCAATCTGTGGGATGTGTACATTATTTCCGATCTGAAGCTAAATGTCAAGATAAAACTTGTGCTGAAAGTGCATTGCTTTGTTTAATGTGCTTCGTAAGCTGAACACTTCTGCATATTACAGTTCGTTTTTCTTGGAGGTGCACAAACGTTCCAGTCTTCTTAAACAAAAGGAAAATTGTAACATAGACCCTTCAATAGATGGGTAAATGAACCATTTGTTTTCTTTTAAAGGACTGATACTGCTCAAGAGGTGAAAGCATTTATTTAACAGTCACCTGTATCAGGATTATTTTAGTATTGATGTTTTTATTTTTGGTGTGGTTGAGCAAGTTGCGATTTAAAGATTTGCAACAGATTATATTGATCTTTGACTTTAAAAGTAAAAACTTATTAACGTATGCAATCTTACATTAACGGTGGACAGTAAGGTATGATAATGCTATTAGAATTTCACTTGTGATTTTCAATTCCAGTCAAATTTTTGGTAATTTCATTGACATCCAGTATTAATTTTTCCATGGACAGAATATCATTAGTACCCGGCAACTAGAATTAATTCATGTGTACATGGCTATGTATTATAATACATCCAATGTCAACAATAGCTATTGTATGAAGCCATGTGATGCACAAATAACCTGGCGAAGTTTGTCGCAGTATAGAATTAGCATCTTAATTATTGGCATACCTTACTGGGAATAATCAAGTAGCAGAAAAATTACTGAAATAATGTAAAAATATCTAAGTTCTTGATGATTTTACCTCTTTTGTGATATCATGTCTACTATAGTTTACTAGGTGATGCAAGACTATCACGAATAAGTTTTCCCACATAACACTCGACATGCCTGTCACATTAATATGTATTAAAATTAAGCTGAATATGATGCAGAGTATGAGAATCATTATTAGAGCTTTTTGTAAACTGTAAATTACAGTAATCCTAAGAGATTGCAGTGTTGTCATCTGGCAAAATTTCCAGCAAACATGTCATTTTGACTTTTTTGTAGTTGTCAATGAATAAGTTCAAGGCAAGCAATAAAATAAAAATAGTACAGTAAGCCCATAATCTCAGTGTGCAAGTCAGTGCTAGAACATTTAAAATTTAAGTACTGTTACATTAGCCATTGAGTGTATGCCATGACAAAGGTAATCAGTTTTACTTACCAATGATCTGGAGTTGTAGCAGTTATCGCAAACATTATAGACAAATTGTATTCTACATTTCTAAATTTTACACAGGATTTTGCTGGTCATACTTGCGAATTTTAGAATGTCATCATAGAAGTATACTTGTGGCCTGAGCAGACAGGTTTTCATGAACAGAAGTGGCAGTGCTTTTGGCAGTTGCAATTATAAAAAGTTCTTTTATGTCACTGTATAATTGGCCAACTTTTAGCTTCATGGCTAAATTATGGGAAGTTTGTGCATCTCAAATAGGAATTTTGGGTGTGATTATCCTCTAGTCAGTGGTTAAAGTAGCCAATTACAAGGTCATACGTCACTTGTGTTAAGTTTTAGAATAGATTGAAGCATTGGTACTCCATGTGCAGCCAGAAATCTTTAATATTATTTTGAATGCAGCATCATTTAGATACATTGCGTAATCATTGTTCATGTATTGTAATGTTTGATAGTAGTTTTTTTTTTTATTTTTGTTTTTGTCCAATTTGACAATTTGAATAAAAGCATTTAAGATTCAGGCTGCATTTGGAAAAGCACAAGAGATGATCCATGGTTGATGGTTTTTCCATAGGTGACGATACCAGATTCCGGGTGAAGTTCACCGATCCAAGGGTGTGTAAAAGCTTTCTCCTTTCCTGCTGTCCCCATGAAATTCTCTCCTCAACGGTAAGAATTTAGGATCTTGTTCCTGTACTTCTCATGTCTAGTTCTTCAGCATTCCCCTGTACATGTGAGTTTTTAACACTATTGCAATATATTGTATATTTTACGATAAGAATCTTGATTAATTTACTTAGCTGTCACTTAAATTTAGATAAGAACGTATCTAACTCATGAGTAAGTTGTGGTCACTAGACTAGCAAAAAGAACTTTTTCCAGTTGAAGATAAGAAAAGATCTAATTTTTAAGATTTTAATCTGAACTATGAATTTCCAGCGGATGGATTTAGGGGAGTGCTACAAAATTCATGACTTGGCCCTTCGAGCTGACTATGAACAGGCTTCATTGACCAAGGACTACTTCTATGATATTGACGTAAGTGAAGTTTTTGTAATTTTTTGAGTGCTTAAAAATACTTTAAGAAAAAAGTTGAATTTTATAATAAAGCTCAGGCTTTATAGGTAAATTGTCTTGGTATTGTAGTTTTGGGTGACATGGGTGTGAAACTGGGTTATTTGCATCATATGAAAGTATGATAGTTGATCCAGAACACTTACCTCCTCATCCTGATTAACATTGAAATGACACAGTTAATTGTAAGTACCTCACTTAAGATTTTAGGTGTACCTTTCGATGAGAAATTGACCTTTGGGAAGCAAGTATGTAATATTGCTTCCTCTGTTTCTACAAAAGTTGGTATCTTGCAAAAATGTTTTTGAATGTTTCATGATGAGGCTATCATATCTAAGTGTTTGCAAATTTCTTCTTCCTTGATGGAGTACTGTGGTGTTCTGGTGCTGACTTTCACCTCAAATTTTTGGATAGAGTTATGTCATCAGTCATGTTTTATTTTGCCAACTGTTCATGTTTATTTGTGGCATAGATGTTAAGTGGAGTTCATTATGTTTTTGCATGAAAGTTGATATAACAACAAGCATCCTCTGAACTCTTTGCCTGACCTAGCTGTTTTTGCTTGCAATACTAGGCAGGCTGCTGCTACAAACTATTGTTTTCCAGTATCAGATTTAATACTATTCAGTTTGCTAGGAGTTTTATTGGCTACAACAAAAATGTGGAATAGTTTACCTTGTGCGGTTGTGGAATCTTCTTATCACCAAATGTTTAAGCAAGGAGCAAATTCAGTCTTGCTTTCTGCTGATGTCTCCTGAATTCAGGTGTGTTGGTTTTACTTTCTATTCCATATTTATAAATTTTTTCTATAACCTCTCTCTGCAAGCTGATTTCCACTTTGGAACTCTTGTTTTTACAATCTGCTGACTGTTCTTGAGGGTCTTCAGCTGAAGACTTAAAGAAAGAAAAGAACATTAGTAATTGAATTGTTTGAATAGTTATCACATGGGCACATCCTAACCTAATGTCACTTAGCATGCAGGGTTATACCTGACTTTAGTGGTTTGGGAAAAACCCAGCCTCCATCTTCATCCCCAGTCTAACGTGACCTAGAGTGCCAGACATCATTGACTGAATTACAGTGATGCCTCCTTATGTAACCTAACCTAACTTGACCCGAGATACCCAGTCCTACCTGACATGGAGGGGGCCAAATATCTGCAATCTAACCTGACCTAGACTTTTGTAACATTTCTGACCGTAGGATGTACAAGGGTACAGCCTCCTTTATATGTCATAAAACAATACCTGCACCCCATCATTTTACACAGTTCCAAATAACAATTGATGGAGGAGGGGCCAATGAGTTCTTATATTTCGAACAAAAATTAAAGTCAAAGTCATTCAGAGCACATCAGAAACAATTGGAAAAGCCTCATTTCTAGGCTGCTCTTAATAATCAATGGCTTGTAACATTTCACATAAAATTGTTTGTAGTTACTGAGGTAATTACAGTGATCACAGATAATGCTTTAGAGTTTGTATCTAGCCCAGAAAATTAGATTACGTTCCAAGTTGTGCAAAATTGAGATGCTTGAGGAAGCTTAACCTGTTAGCATCACCAATGGCCATCTCAGTTGCCTACTCCTCATATCGCACCACCTTTGACGGAGTAACACCCACTCCCTCTTTCAAGGTTGGTGCGCCTCTGATCAAGCTCAGAGATGCATTTTACTCGTATGCAAATTGTAGGAACATTATTTGATCACACTCTGAGCTAGATTAGGGGTAAATGGCAACTTGCTTTTATAGCAGAAAGACAGTTACAGAGGACATCTACCTCTCATTTCCCGGTACGCTTGAGGCGTTTATTAGTAAACGATTGATTTCTTTTTGTTTTGGTCCCATTTATCCCCCATAATGAACGTTCCAAAGCGAAAGAAAAATCTTATGCTTGAAGAGATATTATCATTACTCAGTGTAGAGACTGATGATGACTAGTAGACTCAGAGTAGCAGCTCAGAAGCCTCTAACATAGACTGAAGAAGATTAATCTGATTTGGGCATCGCTTTGCCAGGTGACTGGGCAGTAACTGATAAGGAGAGTAGTCCCTTTACTTTTTGTTCACCCAAAGTTGTTAAATTTATTGTTCAAGATAAGGGAAACCCTGTGGAGTTTTTTGAGAAGTATTTTGATGACAGAGAGTCATGGAGCACATTGTAACAGACACAAGCAGATTTGCCAACCAATTCCTAGATTAATATACAGTATAGAAAGTTTGCCTACAAAATCACGTGCAGTAAAAAAGTTATGGTACAAATGTAAATGAAATGAAACCATTTATTGCTCTACAGGCTCCATGGTTCAGGGAATGGTATATAAAAACAATTTTTTCTTTTTTGTTTCATGCTTGTAACCTTATTAGGATATAAAAAGGCAAAAAAGTTCTTTCATCTTTTCTTATTCTACATTATTTAATATCCTAATATGTTTGCACAAAAAACAAAACATAAAAATTAGCATAGACCAAATAACCGCTTTGTGAGGGAGAAAATGTGACTACTGGAGCGGCGAAGTGACGCTTAACAGGTTAAGTTTGAGGAAAGATGGAGTATTGCAGTTAAATTTAGTTCTGTCTTCACATTACCTGTAATTTTGTCCTTTTCTTGCTATGTAACCCAAGAGCAGCTTGGGTGTAAGGGTCAATATAAAAAGACCCAGACCTTCCAAAATTAGTTGTTTATTTTCATATGGCATTAAAATATATGGACAAAGGGATTTAAAGTTTATTTTCATATGGCATTAAGATATATGGACAAAGGAATTTAAAATTGTGAACTAACAACTCTTACTTGACCAGCATTGCTAAACGCCAGAACCCTGTAAGGGTGACCAGAAGGTGTTTGCAACATTCCTGTAGCCCCTAGCTGTAGCCTAAACAGTTTTTAGCTTTTACTTTTCCTCCAATGCCATTTCCTTTTTTCCAACCTCTCATAACTGTAACTCTTCAGTTACCGTCGTGTTTTCTCCAAGAACAACTGCTAGATCCTTTTATTCATCTCATTCTCTAAGTATCTTTTTCCTGCTGTCTGACCACTCAGACTACCCCTTTTCACTTCATAAGTGTAACATGGATGGAAGAGCTCAAATACTTGGCTTAAATTGTTGGTAAATTCAAATAATACTCATCCAATATTATCTGATGAATTGAGAGTTGGCAGAAGTCACGGAGGGTGGCAGCATTGTGTTATTGCCTGTGCTGTCTTAGTTTCTTGAATGATAGCTTTTTGTTGTTGGTTTTTAAAACTTGTTTTCAGTTTTCTTTTCATGGCTGTTATTTGTGATAAAATCCTCATCAACTTATGCATAGAAATGTAATTTAATTGTAATGGCTGTTTCAGGCTATGGAGCACTTGCAGTCTTTCATCACAGACTGCGACCGCCGTACAGAATCAGCCAAGAAGCGTTTAGCTGAGACCCAAGAGGAGCTTAGTGCTGAGGTGGCAGCCAAAATGAACAAAGTTCATGACTTGGCAGAGCAAATTGGGAAGAAGTTGGCAAAAGCTGAAGCTCTTGGTGCTGATGGAATGGTTGAGGTAAAAGATGTTAACATTATCCTATTATATATGAATATTTAAGCAATAACGGTTTTCCAGCTCCTTTGGTTCCAGAGCCTTGCTAGGTTTGTGATTTTGTCAGACCGTAAGGGGTCATGTAATAGTAATTCAGCAACATACACCTGGTGCTAATTGTGCACATCTTTATATTGGTGACTTGCTAATTATGCATACCTATTCCTCTTAGGTGCAGTGAACTGTTAAAAGCTTAAATTTGAATATATTGGTGTAAATTAGATGACCAGTTGAAATACACATAGCCATAATAAAAAGTTATTATAACTGTGTGTGTATGTATGTGTGCTTGTCTGCTGATCTTGTTTTAGAGGTTTTAGAGCTTGCTAAAGGTACATTGTTATTGGCACTGAATTAAAGATTATTAAATTATAAAATTTTCATAATTTTATACTCAAGAAAATTATGTAAAAATGGAAAGTATTCTGAAAAGAAAACCACAGTAACATTACCAAATATTAACTGAAGTTTCTTGCCTTCTAGTCGGTTTTGTAGTGGCTGTATTACTCATCTCCCCAGACAAGAATATTTCATGCTCTTTTGAATATTAGCCTACTCATGTAATTTATGTGCAAGAAGTTATTATTGTACTTTTCATTTCCACTTGCATAGTCAGGTTTCTGTTTATTTACTTAAAATGAGGTAAAACAATTATTTAAAGCCTAACATTCACTTGTGGTCGATCTGAGTAAACTGCTTGATACAATGTTATCTTTCTTGTGATTGTTTTGGTATATTATCAGTACAAATCAGCATGTTTAGGATTTATGTAAGGTGTGTGAGAGTTCTTTATGTATATAAGCATTCAGATTTATTACTGAAGAAATAGTTTGCATCTTTATCACTACTTTGTAAGCTACTGATATCATAAACATTGATTTTCAGCTAATCATGAGCTATGTGTATTGCCACATTTGAAACCTACAATGCTAACTGGACAAGTGGAGTGAAATAGACTCTTAGCAATGTGTACTGGCCTTAACTGTTGTTTGTGTAGTCTGTGGCAGGATGGAACTGAAAATAAAGACAAAAAATTACATTGTAACAGGTTTTTCCTGGAATAATTTTCACTTAGGTCATTTTTGTATTTCTTTTTTAGGAAAGTATGAAACTTATGGAAGAAGTTGAAGATCTGCGTAAGACAAAAGCTGCAGCTGAACATGAGTATCGTAATTCGATGCCAGCCTCTAGCTATCAGCAGCAAAAATTACGAGTCTGTGAAGTGTGTTCAGCGTATTTAGGCATACATGATAATGACCGAAGGTTAGCAGATCACTTTGGTGGCAAACTTCATCTTGGATTTATAAAGATCAGGGAGAAATTGGAAGAACTCAAAGTAAGTATTGGTTTTGTTCAGTGTATTTTTAAAAAATATACTAAAGTAGTTAGTAGTCTCTCAAGTCAGTGGAGACTTTCTCTGAGTTCCATACTCCTCCAGTTTGTGCACTTTCTGCTTAAATTCCCATCAGGTTTCAGGCCTACATGTCTTTTCCATTGTGTTCTTGGCTTTCTCCACCTTCTGGACATCACATCTCTGGACAGCATCATGATTCACAAAATACCTCCTCACTTGGGCATTCATTGTCATACATTTTCAAAATGCTTTTCTTTATTTTTGTCAAAACCCATTCTGTTTGATGTGCGTATCTGTATAGTAGTATGTGCATCATAGAATTTAGCTGTTTACTAATGAGATACTCACAGTAATTATGAGTTGTCCAGATACCTGTCTGCATCATCCAATGTGTTGCTACTTTTTTTCTACCTCCTCAATACTTGCTTAACAGTCAAGTGTCCCCAAGGATGACAGAGATGTTATCCTACTACAAAGACTTGGCCATCTACAATAACTTGATGCTTCACCTCCCACTCTTATCTTATTTTCTTTTATACATTATGGACACCAATCCATATTTACTTTTTTTGCAGTCCTGAGCATCTCTTGTAACACCACCTACTACATTCAGTACACAGCACAGGTTACGCCTATGCTAACCTCATCACACCCACCTGTCCACTTTTTGCTGGAGTCGGGATCTTCAAGCAAATATTGCATTGACAAATGATATAAAAATAAGCCCTAATATTACATAAGAACTGAGCCACTACAAATTTAGTGCTTCGAACAGCTGCGTAAAATAAATTAATCCTATTCACCTTACTTATTGTTTATGATCCAACTTTTTTAATCGAACCTTGTCTTAAAATCTTCAGAAAACTGTCGAAAGCAGGAAAGAGAAGCGCAGAGAGGAGTGGGAGATGGAGCGCAGTTCACGCTATGGTGGAGAGGCTGGTGAATATGATTTCGCCAGGTAAGGTTTATTCTACAACTTGATTGTATATTCATATAATGCTTGCTTTACTAAAGCTTCCTCTACCTGTGTCAAAGAAAGTAGACTTGTTTGTTAATCAGTATCCACTGCTGGAAACTAGCATTTAATTTTATACCAAGTAAGGGTTAGGTACCGTCATGGGTACATTATTCATTGTGTTATTGATTATGCTTGCCCATAAACAGCATACATCCACTTGTTCTTAGCTCTGCCTATAAACCTGTTGATCGGTATTCTATGTTTACATTGAGATGAAACCTGTTAATTGAAAGTTCAATTATGGAACTAGAAAATGGCAAATTGCTAATTAAAAGATGATCTTAGTCAATATCCGTCAGTAAATTATTGTTAACCCCCTTGCGTCTGGTCTTGATCTTATGAGGCATAGTAATAGCTTTTGGAGTGCAATCCAGACCTGTTACAGGTGAGAATTTAGCACTCATCGACTGGAGATTCTTCCTTTGCAAATTAGTTCTCATGGAAGCATTCCTTTGGACATATCCATGCCAACTCCTTGTTCTGGTTTTTGGAGTGGACTTCCAAACATTATCATCCTCTTAGGCCACTGCATTGTTCTTCTGTCTAATAAAATGTGTTTTTACAGTAAAAAATTATTTTTATACAAATGCATCCATCATGGATTTAGTACTGTCCTTCCTTCCCTGTCTCAAATGGATGGTTGCGCCTGTTGGGATGGCGAGTATATGTTGTGGAATTTTTTTACCTTGAACATTTGCTTTGCACACCTGGCTGTGTTCCAGATAAACTCTTGTGATGAATGAGTTTGATTAAGTACGTGTTTCAAAGGAATAACAATTGTTAATGTTGTCTTTATAAAGTAAAATTAGTTCATTTTTTAATATTCAGGTACTGGGTTAGATACAAAGGTGATCCTAATTTTTCAAATTCACTCTGTAGTATTTGTATTGTCAACTTGTTTCATTTTCAGAGAGAACGAGAGGGAACGAGAGCGATACCGTGATAATGAAAGAGATCGTAGGGATAGATACAGAGACAGTGATAGAGAGAAGAGGAGACGTAGGTCAAGATCAAGATCACGATCACGAGATAGGCGTCGTCGACGATCAAGGTCAAGGGATAGACATTACAGGTCCCATTCTCGTTCTAGGTCACGAGATCGTAGGTAAGGTAGAGAAATATTAACTGCTGTGCAAAGAATACACGTAGATTGGCCTTGTTTATATAGGATTGATTGAGCTATGCCTTCAAAAGAAAATGAAAATACCCACACAGTAGTACATTTCTTGTTTATTTGATGGAAGGAACCGAGAAAGTTCAAGGTCGTCACGGTCAAGGAGAACAAGATCAAGAGAACGCCGTACCAGATCTCGCGATCGATCTCAATCAAAAGATCGAAGTTCAAGGGACAAGATTGTTCGTGATATTGAGGAAAAAAAGGTTCTGCCAGATTTACCTGAAGAGGGTGAAGTTCAAGATAGGAGGTAAAAAAGATAATTTTCCTTTTTTATTTCTTTTTTTAGGGAGTTCTGGTGACTTTTTTGGTAAACTATGCAGCAAGGTTTTAGAAAGTGAATTATTTTCTTAAATGCCATGTGCAGCAACACTTTCAAAGTGAATTCCATTTTGGTAAATTACTGTAAAAGATTTTATGGAAGCTATCTTTTTTTTTTTGTATGAAGGAACCAGTGTTCCAGTACAGTATAGAATATGCACATGTATTATATATATAATGTACATACTTATTGAAGGAATACGAAAGCATGTGAATAGGCAAGGGAATGAGTAAAACGTATCGGTTTTGAAAATGGCTTGACAGCAGAGATAAGTAGAACGAGACAAAACAGTCAAGAAGGCAGGTGTTGGAAAATATACGCAGTGAATATTGGAAATGGCTCAAATAAAGAACTACAGTGAAAGTTCCATATATTAATTGTTTTCCTTAATGATTGGGTGAAGGTTTTTATGGTGATATGTTTGGTGTACAGTAAACTTCGGTATGGAAAGAAAACATGGTACAGTTGAATATTGCCTTTCCGTATTCATTTTGTAACTGTTAGCTCAATAATTTTTACTTGTTTTTTGTGAATATTGTCATTCCAGTTAAGTGTCCAGCATTGTTAGTTGATGTATCTTGTAAATATATAATCTGTTTTGGTGTTAAGATTTTAGGAAGAAGTAATTCATTGGCTATTAATTCCCTCCCCATTTAATGAAGACTTTGGTCATTTTACAATGGTGTTACTTTATTCCATATCTAGTGCTCCTGAAACACATGAAGGTGGTAAAATTATAGATGTACTGTGTAATTTATGGAACCAGTATGAAAATTTAGGATGTAGTGGCAGTAAGTAGGATTTAGAGAAAATTCTTAAAGATTAAATACCACTGTTGTATTAAAGCATTTGCATTGCTTAGCTGCAGTGTATGCCGTAACCCTACTGGCATTGAATTTAGGTCCATTCTTGTGCACTGCTTATCAGTCGGAAAGACTGATAGATGATTTTTTATTCTTTTCATAGTTTCTTTTATTATTTTATTTTAATGAGGAGAAGTCAACCTCATGAACTGTTGGAAAATTTTATATTATTTATTGTCTTTTATTGCAGAGATGAAAGTCTTGAACAGGGAGAAATCAGAGATGACCATGATGGTGTGGAGTGAATCCAGTGACCTTTTGTTTTAAGAGGATCACACTGTAATTCATTTTTATGACCTGTTAGCAGTTTACTTCAGATACCTGTCTTAGTCATTATGAAAGATGTGGTCTGTCTTCTGGAGACCCTAGATATGAACTGGTGAAAGGTATTTTGCTAGCTTGTAAAATTATAGTAATAAAGGATGTGCTCCATCCTTTGGGAGACTAGGTAAAGTATTTTTGTGATACTATTGGTAACCAATAAGGTTTTAATTTTGACATGCAAAGTAAGCATAAAAAATGCAACAGAACCACATACATGCATGCATGCAGAAGTCAAATGAATCATTATAATGAGAAAATGTTTGCCATTGTTGTAACAATTAGGACTACTGAAAATGTTTAAACTCAAATGTGACGGTCTTTGATAGTATATCAGAGGCAGTAATGTTGACGTTCTTGCATTTACTCAGAATAAATGGAAATTGTGAAAACATGGTTATGGCAGAAAATTTTAATGTTAAATTTTGTGCTTACTTCTGTATTTTTATTGATAGTGTTTTGTGGGCTTTTAGTTATTCAGGTCTTTTCCTTTTTAATGGTGTCTCAAAAAGAATGTTTTTGTAATATTCAAGTGTATAATAATTTTGGGTAGTCTTCCAGTTAACAACGCTTGTTATTTGTTATATGTTACACATTAAAGCATAGTTTACATAAACCGTTAATCATATGTAACACTTGCGCTCACTATATTTGTGACAATGTTAGCACCCTGATTTGATAAGTTCGCCTTATTGTATTGAATACTTATTTATTTTTGTGAAAATTTGATTAATTTGTGATGCATATCCAGTGCTTAAACGTATCATGGAAGAAATATGCCAGGTTAGTAGAATTACAATTGCACTTTACATTTGTAGGGAGTAGCAAAGCAAAGTAACTTGGAAGTATTTTATTTATGCTGAAAAGTAACACCTTTATTTCATCACATCAATAGGATTTTCTGTTAAATACAATAGACTTTTTAAGTTAATTGATATGACCATTTAACAACAATGGATAGAATTCCAAGTTTCAGTGAGTTTGTGGCTGTGTCTCTGCTTCTGAACAGCGTGTTAAATTGTGCTCACATGGTAATGTAGTACTGTGGGCACTTTGGTATGGTATCATCCATGGTAATATTTATAAGGATTTGAAATGACTATCCAGTGCATAGTTTCTCTGAACAAACATGAAATGCCAGAACCCTAAATAGAGAGCATATGGTTAGATTATGGTGGATGACCACGTGTATTTCTTGTTTGAACTGCTTCAAAGCAGTTTTTTGAGTAGTATGATAGGCCAGAAATGTTTATTTTTTAGAAATGTTTTGTTTACTTAAGTACCTGTATTGAATAAATATTTTGCCATCCTGTCAAAATTGACTGTTGCTAGTAGATGACTTGAGATTTTTACTTGAGTGATCATCTGTAAATGAGTGTTCATTTAATTTTTAATAAAAAATAAATTATTTACTTGTTACTACCTTTTGTGGTTACCTGTGTATTTGTGCATTGTTACACTTTCATAATACTGTAGGTCCTCGAATTATTTCCAGGGGATCCGTTTCAGCACCACACCGTAAGTTGATTTCTGCAGTTATCGGTGCTCTAACGACACTTACAGCGTGGTCACATGATGTTGCATCAAGTAACAGCTCCGTAAGCGCTGTTAACTTGATGCCTATTCTTGCCGTTAGGGCTGTAACTTAATGCAACATCAAGTTATGGTGCTGTAAAACATGCTAACAGCGCTGAAAAGCACCTTAAGAGCGAATCCACCAGAAGTCGGAGACTCACTGTACTGTAGTATATGGAAAAGTTAGATTTCCTATAATTGTGGAAGTTTGCACCTGCTTAAATTTACTGTTGATTAGAAGAAACACATTTCTTCCCAATTAATGCACCCATGCGTGACATGTACGCAAAGTGTATCTGTCGTCATTTTCCATGCTTGACGTATATGTCAAGTGTATCAGTCAACATTTTAAGTACTAACATGGAACTGTGTTTGCCTTTGAGAATTGGGAATAGAGAAAAATATGAGGCATAGAATTAGTAAAGACATAAAAATGAACGTGATACTAATAAACTGATAGAGACAACTACCAAATGTCAAGGACAACAAATGAACGGATCATTCATAAGATTGAGGGATGACAATGTAATCTATACTGCATCCCTGTAACCATTCTTTTTAAGGATGTGGTAATGTCAACAGTAATATACCTTTCCTCTTCACTGATATAATTCACTTGAGACTTGAACACACACTTTGGACAGTTTTTGACAAACGGTAAATATGGTTCTACAGTTGACTTTCTTGTGCTAATACAATAGCTTTCCACAGCATAGAGACTACAAATATGTGAAGTAACCACAATGGTCTTTGATGATTTGTGACGTGATCCGGAAAAACAGTAGTAATTTTTACAGAACCACATTGCAATGGTCATTTCACATGTTAAAATATCAGAGGACATAGTATCCGCACACAGGACATACCAAGTGCTAAAAGTATAACTGTGATCCAACCCCCTTCCCCCCCAAAGTAACATATGCAGCATTCAGGGTATCCAAATAATGCTTTGTTCACTATGTAATGTCGGTGATGCCTTACTTATGCAAAGGTATGTCTTCACTAGGGCTCTTAAGGCAAAATACAGGAATGTCTCTCCCTGCAGAGAATTAACTCTGACTCCCCAGAAGTTAAAAACAATGGCTAAATGGAAAGGTCGCAATACTATAGTTATGCCTCTGCAGTGTATTTACTTGGGAATTTTTGCCTCCAGTGACACCAGACTAAATTTAAGGATATGGTTACCTAACTGCTTGTACTCTTTCGACAGGGGTATGGGCAGTAGTTCAACTGGAAGGAGTGCTAGCCATCAGAGGAACAGGATGACACTGGGACTTTATAACTTTGTTGCCCACGTGTTCTGGACTCTGAAGGGGTCTTCTGTCTTTCCTTGTCTGACTCGGTACCTACTGTTTGATTCATCATAGTTTTTCTCTAACTATGTCTAGGCCTCTACAAACAACTTCAAGGGTGGGCCTAGAGAGCCATTGGTGCTTAGGTCTGTACACAACCTGGATCTTCCTTGGTCTTTGACACAAGAACAACCCTTCGTTGGGGGGATTTGTCTCTGGGGATATTAGGCCCCGAAGCATTGCCGTATGGACAACCATTCACTGTTGATGCGTCATCATCACTGTGAGGGGTCATATCCACATTGTCTTCCTTCCCAAGATTATCTGTGGGGAGGTAAAGGTGAGATTGGAGGTATTTCTTGAAGGGGGATTAGGACAAGGTAGTTGATGAGAATCAGGGGAGCTGCCTTGGACAATGTTCACTTAATCTTCCTAAAGGAGACATTTTAGCAAATGGCGTAAAAGTTATGTATACCTTAGTTTAACCAGACCACTGAGCTGATTAACAGCTCTCCTAGGGCTGGCCCGAAGGATTAGATTTATTTTAGGTGGCTAAGAACCAACTGGTTACCTAGCAACGGGACCCACAGCTTATTGTGGAATCTGAACCACATTATGACGAGAAATGAATTTCTATCACCAGGAATAAATTCTGCTCATTCTTCATTGGCCGGTCGGAGAGTCGAATGCTGGGCCAACAGCGTGTAGCCGAGAACTCTACCCACCCCTCCAATGAAGAACAAATGGCGTAAGGCATCCCTACCATGAATAAAGATGTTGGTATGCGTTCTTCTTTCTCCGACGCCACGTGGATGGTCTTTACCGAACGTGTGTGCGTCAGCCTTTTGTTCTTCGGCCGAGAAACACTAAGTTACAACTTGTATTTCTCGGCCGAAGAAAGGGGACCTTACTGATAATTTGACGAATTTTATAGATGGCCATGTTTCTGAGTGCAAGTTCCCTGCTTCAAGTTTATCATGTAGGTTATGTCCAAAATGCCAGAATATGTGAATCTTGAAGAATTAGTTATTCACCTGGAAAGAATAGATGCTTTACCTGCAGATATTCGGTCAGCTTATAGACAATTATATTCTATGGACACTACTGTATGCTCTGTTGTAAATTATATACTATTGGAAATGACGCATGAAGGCATGTGTAGTATCCTTGTCCTACGATGTCTTAATCTTAACTCGGGTTTTGATCAGTTATGCATGAACAACTACTAAATGATTTACAGTTCATTGGAACTGCCAATGAAACTTTTGAGTATTTGAAAGACTCGTGACGGAAAATACTGTGAACAGATTGGAAATTGATAGTCTTCTTATGAAACACTGAGGAGGCGGGAACCCCAAGAAGTGCGTTTAGTCCAGTCCTACTTTGTATTATGTAAGACTGCATTGGTTGGGGAGAAAAATAACTTAAGGAGCCTTGGTGATATTCGGCTGAATGTAAAAACTTTATTAATCCAGTTCTGATTGTTAACAAAGTCCGAGATTCAGCTGTGCTGCTGGGTTATCATAATGTAAGGGTTACTGGTCATCATCTTGGAGATAGGCCTATTGCCGATACAACCAAGGAAAACAAAATACATTAGATAAAGCCCCGAGATAAATGACGGGTGTTGCATTTCGGGATTGGATTACCCCAGTGTTGAGCTCCAGTGACTGCCAGTCAATGCTAGAGTAATGTTTGAAACATGTTTAATGGCTCGTCAAGCTACCGAGAGAATGTCCAAAATGTTTGGATGTTTCTGTGCATAATACAGTAAACGAATGGAGTCAATACAAAACTAGCCACAAAAGTTTCCAAGTTACTTGAGCCACGATGCACTTCTAATGTTGGTTTTAGAGCCTTCAAATTTGCAGCCCTGATACCGTGAAATAAGCCCCCATTTGATATCAGGAACTCTGAAAATATGAAGTGTTACAAGAAGAAATAAAAAAAAAATTAAAACTTATTTTGTGAGTATTACGACTGTGGATTTTACAGCTAATATGTAGTACGCTGTACGGATCACAGACTGTCGCTGCACAATTGTGTGTATAACAACTGAATCTTTGGGTTTCGCTGCTTCGCATAGCGCTTTCGTAGGAGTGGGCCGAAAAAATGATGTCAGCTATAACTGAATGAATGTCACAGATAACGTTATTGCATTGATGTATCTTTCACGTTATATATACACTCGTAATGATAATATAAATTACCCTGTGATTAGTGAACATGGCTCATCTGAGATGTTTTAAAGCTCTTAGGGGAAACCATGAAAAGAAAAGTAACTGAAGAGGCTGCTGTCATAAAAAAATAACTGAAAAAATAAGCTATGAATCTGAGAAACTATTTTAAAGCTTTCTTTTTCAACGGAGTGGAATTCTGTTGCTTAAAAGTACACAGTCATGTTCGTTAACGTAGAAAGTCCTTAAGGTAATGAAATATATATTTGCTGAATGACCTTCAAGTTAAAGTACTTCTAAATAACGCTACCTTTTAACCGACGTAGTACTTGACAGACTACAAAAATTGCAAGGTGCTACTGGAGTGTTTAATCGAAATAACTGACACCATTGCACTGTCCAATTGCAAAGAAATATGAGCTGTAAATTGATCCAAGTATGGTGAAAAAAAAATATTTTGCTTTTCAAGAAGAGTACACTGGCGTATTTATGGACGGCGATCGAAGCCACGACATTACTTGTAGTGTCTACGGTTTAGAATCCGGAGGTTACATTTTGGTATTACTTCTCATTAATAAATATGTATGTCACTCTCAAAATTATTTGAATTACAATAACAGTAAGACGATGAATTAAAAATATGGACATCTTCAGTTTTGTTCTCATCGTTTACCAGAAATAGTGCTTTTCTTTCATGACTTCCACCCTTGCACAGTTTAAGCGCCGATCTCCCGAAACTATATTCCAACCACAGAAGATAATTAAACTTCCCGTGCCTTCCTTTAACACAACGAGTTTCAAAATGCTCACATGGGAGAAATAATATTGATGAAAACTACCATCATTCCATAAAGTGGAACTGGCCGGAGTGCCTATAGGAACATCCCGTCGGAGACATTTAAGAAGCATTACATGGAGACCGACAGTAGCCGACTGCCTGACTGCGTTTGCCATTTCGTGGTCAGCAGGTCGCTCCCACAATTTCACCCCCGTCATGTCGGCGCACGACCAAATGCGTGCCATGTTGGACCAGCTGATGGGAACGGCCAGAAATGGTGAGGATCTGGAGACAAGTGTTGTGGCGTTTTTCGTGATAATTTTTTCCGCAGGCGACTAAATAATAAACCGAAAAGCTTCGCCCTCACTCGCAGCCTTCGGCGGTCGACGATTAGGCAATGGAGGCTTCTTTTGCTCTTTCCTCTTAAAAGCCGACGCCCCGACGACTCTGTACTGTCTGTCTGTCTGTCTTGTCTGTTCTTCTGCCTGCGTCTCACGCCCGCCCTTTGCTGCAGATGTTTAGGCCTGGTTTATTTCCCGTTGTGTGGAGGGAGCGAGCGGAGAAAGAGAGAGAGATTGATTGGTAGGGTGCGTTAACCTAGCGTATGTGGTGACGGGGTTGCTTCAGGGGGCTCCTCTGTTTCGTCTACCGTTAGACTAGGCCTATTTTTAGAAATGGTGACCAACTTGCTGTACGGGGGCTGTTCTTAGGCTACCCACTTCTAAAAGCGGTCAAAGGCAGCGAGGAAGTAGATTATACGGGCCAAGTCGTGGTTTAGGCCTCCATTGGCCCTTGTCCCTCCTGCCGTAGAGAGTATAGGCGTAGGCCTAGCCTAACGCACGAAATGGAGACCGATAGGACCAGCTGGTCTTTAGAATGGTGAAGGTGAAAGAGGTAAAACTGAAGACTATTGGGGAAAATTTTGTAAGTTGCCAATGCGGCTCCAGCCAGCCATTTTTGCATGAAAAACCTTTAAGGGGTCTTCATGCAAAAATGGCCAGAAATGTTAGGGTGCTAAAAGAACCTAAAAATACCAACTTAGGTGTGTCTACTGGTTACAGTGTTGCTGTATTGGCTGTGGAGGTGGTCGGGTGGTGTGTCGTCTTGCCTCGTAAGTCGTAATTTGGTTAATTTTTTATTTTTCGTTTGCGTTTAGTGTTTATGAGGTTCGTGTGACGAGAATGGAGAGATCTTTTAAAAAATGTAGTTTACGTTTTCATATTGTGTATTGGCAACTTATAAAATAATACCCGGCTGGGTAGGTAACTGTCAGAGTACTTTCAAAATGGAATCGACATAGCCTAAACAATAGACTGTGTATCATAGACAAAAAACAAAAGGCATAAAAAAATGTAAGCAAAAGGTGGTCAATAGACAGGAACCAGGCCTCGGTATTAGTTTTCAGTTTTACTGTGAAAGATATAAAATTAGGTTATCCAACATTTTAGGGGTCCAAATCCATTGCATTACATAAAGGCAAGATCAGCTCACACATTTTTCAGATATTTATTGAATCATGGAAAACGATGAAAAAATGAGCGGTTTATCTACACACAGAAGCAAGATTGAAAACATAGAATTATGAGAAAAACGTAAATCTCTGCTTCTGTAAGTAGATAAGCTGCTCGTTTTCTCAGATTTTTCAAAAAATGGCTGCTGAGGAGCAAGAGCTCGTGCCAAGTTTCTTCCTGGTTCTTAAGCACCTGCTCCACAAACAGTTGCGGGCACACTACACTGTTCGCATGAGGCGCAGAGCTTTATTCCCTTTGTTTCTTTTACAATCTCTGCTTCCGTCAACAGATAAACTGCACATTTGTTAATGCAAATATGCCGCTGTTCGCAGGTCTGTTAAAAGGAATTGAAAATGGGAAAGAAACTTAACATGCACAAGGGAGCAGTGAAATTGGACCCCTAAACTGTGATTACCTAAAATTGTCTCTAAGAGACACAGATAGTGACCCCCAATTTTTTCTGAAAATAAGTATTATGTTTGATAATTCTACAGAAGAGCTCTGCACAGATATAGGCATAGTTTATTTTACAGTAATAAAGTTTTTTGACCAAACAGTATAGAAAAGGGATTATGTAATGCAGTATAGGTAAAATTATGTGAGAAATATTCCATCTTTTGTTTGTTTTAACATTTGTCCTAGTTGCTGAGCCATTCTGTAGAATTACCCTATGTTTTATTGAATAATAGGTAGGCTTTCAGCTTTTTAGGATATAGCTGACTTTCGACTGGTGATGTAGCAGTTCTGATTAGGATGGATCCTTGTACCATAATTAGTGTAAGCAACATGAATCATATGGACTGTTTATCGTGTTTTATTCAGTATTTACTTACAGTTCAATTTTTAGGTGTGAGATCAAAAAAAAAAAGGGGGGGGGCAGCTTTCATGTTACCCTTAATTGTACTCAAGGATCTAACTGACAAATGGGCCACTCCTTGTCTGTCCTGTAGAAGTGCACACAGTATATTCCTGACTGAAAGATTGGAAGGTATAGCTTAGAAGGCAAAAAATATGTTCCCCTTGTTTCAGTCCTGGTATTTCATAGGAGTTAGTCAAACTGTTTTTAGAGAGAGAGCATCTGTGTGTGGGGGGGGGGGAGGTCAATGAATTTCCCATGACACATCTGTGGAAATTTAACCTCCTTGTTAGGCCTATGGATTAAAGAATTAATTTTCACAAAAATATGCATGATATTTGTTATCCAGGGAAAGTTTGTCCTTAGTTTGATTACAGATTCTTTCAGATGAAAGAGAAAGTGTAGCACAATGAAAATGCATCCAAAGACTTGTGCAGCAAAAACACATCTATGCTAGACTTTGACAGCCAGGTTGCAGTGTAGTATATTACACTGTACTAGGCATAAACAATTGTATTTTGATAAAATGTTCAGGTCCTTTATGAGTAGATAAATACATGCTAAATGATTGTGGTGAATTACAGAGCAGGGCATGATGCCCTGTGTATTGTATGAATGCTATGGAAGTTTGTTAATCCTTTGAGATTCCCTGGGAATCCCAAAATTTGCCTGTGATAGATCTCACTATGGCTGCCTATAGGCACAGTAATATTTTTCTTTTATTACTCCTTTTGGATTTGTTTTTCATTGTACAGTATAATGTCGTTATGGTGTTATTTATAAGCTGAATATTTATACTTTGTTCAAGAAGGGAAACTGAAAAGTCAAAATAATAATGTAGAGTTCAAGTAAAAGTTTTTACTGATGACTTCATTTGCATTTATCAGAATCTCATTGGTTTACATTTGCATGTCTGAAAATAATGTTGTCACAAATTTAAAAGGCTAATTGTGTTCTGTATTACTTTATATTTAGCGAGTCAAATTAAATGTGTAATATTGTGTACTCTTGGTTATTGTCTAATTTTGAAACTGTTTATACCCTTTGGAATTGTTTATTACTTGGGATGAATGTTACTTGCTGTTAAAGATGGGATATATCTCCTTGCCTGTTGGCAAGGAGATATAAGCTATCTTTAACAGTAGTTAAGTATCCAAATAATAAATTTTGTGAAAATTTTGTTCCTACAAGGATCCAAACCTGAGTCCTTATAAGGATATACTTCTATTGCAGCCAGGGACAGTTGAAGCTCGGAAATAAGTTTTAAAATTTGGCAGTCTCCCTTGTGTGAGGGTTGTGGGTAATGGGCCCTACACATAGTATTCATAGTTCAGGTTTATTTTCATTTGGTGGTGACTGTAGGCTTTTTACAGGTTCTGTTGTTATGCCTGTATTTAAGGATGTGCTTTGATGCTTGAATGGTTTGCATATGGGGCTGTCCTGTCCTTTGTGTTTGTGGGCCGTTTTAGTTTGATGGTACCTGGGAATTCTACGTCTCCTCATGAGAATGACCAATGCAGAAGTTTAGGATTTGATAGATTGTGTGCAAGGAGCATGGCGAATTCTGCTGTTGACCCACCCTCTTGTGTTCAGCATGCAGAGGTCAAGAGTATTGAATATTTGATATCTCTTGACTTGTTTGGGTGGGTTTCTCTTGGTCTCCAATCCCATAGAAGAGATTTGACTCAAGAAGGAAAACAAAAAGGAAATCTTCAGTGTCTGCTGAAGGCAGTATATCGTCTTTCCGTTCCAATGTTGGCTTTAACCCCCATCCCTCCCTGTGATGAGGTTAGACAGCATTCAAGACAACCAGGCAGTGTTTGATGCAGTTGGAAGTGGGTTATTCCCACCATTGCAGTATCTGTTCGTGATTCTCCTTCTTTGGCACCTGCTGCCCTGGTACGAACAAGAGTGCTGGACTTGTGACCTGAGTTGGTGTTTCTGGTAAACTTTTCATGTAACCTGGGTATGGCTTATCCAGATCTCATAACTGGCATTTGCTTTGCCAAGGAGATAGATGGAAAGTATGGGTATGACGCAGCTTCACCCCATGTTGGGGAAATGGAAATGCCTGTCACATGCAAGAGAATCATAAGAGTCATATGTGAGGTTCTTCATCATGGTCCTTCTTATTTCCCTAGTCTTCCACCTCCCTGGACTGTAGGAGGAGGTGGTAGAGGCACAGAGGACCCCCTAGAAGACTGCTAAGAAATGTTTGCATGGCTGTTTTAGTGTTTTGGAAATGAGGTGATTCCAGTAACTGAATAAGGGAGCTGGTATTTGTGGGAGAGATGGATGAGGTAAGGAGTCATCCAGTGACATAACATCCCAGGCCTTAGTCAGCACATGCAGTTTCTCCTTTGCTGGATCTCCTTTTCTTCTCTAGGTAAGAGACACAACCTTCATTCTGCCCATTCTACTCGTATTTCGTCCTGACATCCTGCTATCGTGCCATGATCTGATGAGGCATTAGTTTTAACCCTGTAGGTAGCAGTGCCCTGCTCTACTCAGTGGGCATGGAGTGGGAGAGGTATGGTACTTACCCTACTGGTCACTACACAGTTCTGTACCAGTCTGCTCACTACATGGTGACACACCAACCTGTGCACCAGTCAGCATGAGACTGATAATATGCTCTCCTGCTTGTCATGTATGGGTGGGACCAGCTTGTTTGGCATGGCAGTCTCTTTCCCCACAGTCAGATTTGGATTTTGTGCTTGGGCCTTTTAAGATCTTAGGTATAACTTTTGATAAGAAATTGACCTTTGAGAAGGATATACATAACGTTGCTTCCTTTGTTCCTCAAAAAGTTAGTGTCTCGCAGAAATGTTTTAGTGTTTCAGGATAAAGGTATTATATCTTAAGTGTGTTAACTTTATTTTGCAAAGTGGACAGTCTGGTGCTGACTGTCATCTCAAACTCTTGGATAGAGTTATGTCATTAGTCAGGTTTATTTTGCCAACTCTTATTGTTAACTTTTTGCATAGACATAGAGGTCATTAGGTTTGATACATAAAATGCACTACAACGATAAAACGAACATCCTCTGAACTCTGCTACTTGACCTAGCTTTTTTTGCTTGCAACAGTAGGCTAGCTGTTGAAGTAAACTGATCTTTTCTAACATTGTTGGATACTAATGATTTTGCTAGTAGCTTTATCTTGGCTCCAGTAAAATGTGGATTAGTTTACCTAGTGCAGTTGTGGAATCTTCTGATCTCCAAATATTTAAGTGAGGAGCAAATTCATTTCTGCTACGCTGACATCTGGATTTCAGGTGTATGTTTTATTTGCTATTCCATCATGCTTATTTATCACTTTTTTCTGTAATCTACAGGTTGATTTCCTTTTGGAACCCTCTCAGCTTTAGTGTGCTGAGTCTGTCCATAAGGGTCTCCAGCTGAAGATTTCAAGAAAGCAAGAAGAAAGGGAGGGTTCTCTGGGAAGAGTTGCATAAATGTCTGGTTGTGTCAGGAAATCTGTGGCATTAGTTTGCTATGCTAAGTGGTCCATCTTCGCTGATTTGTGTCTCACCAAGGGAATATCTCCAGTCAGTCACTATTTAGCAGATTGCATAGTTCTTGGTTTACCTCCTATTGGTCTCCACAGTAAAATGTTATTCTATCCTGTAAGGATTTCTGACTGAAGGACTTGGATCAATTTCATTTGCAAGAGATTGCTCTGCTATTAAGGAGATTTGAGCAGTGTTGCCGCCCTCAGGCATTAGAACCCATGGGTGGGGTGTCATGCTACCTCTGAGAAGTCTCATTCAACTACTGTTTTATCCTCTTGAGAAAGCCCTGGACATGGATTCGTGATTCTAAAGATCCTGTTTCTGTTGGCATTGATATTAGCAAAAAGAATGAACATATACGTAGTATCTCTTTCACAGAGGGACACACCCAAGGGTTAGGGTTCCCTCTCATTTTCTTGTTAATTGGAATTTGTGACAAAGAAGCAGAACCTGTCAGTTCCTGATGAGAGATATGGGTCATTGTTGGTCCCCTCCCTTCCAGACTTTGTGGTTAGTGAAGAGGTGCTTTTGTGTGCAATTGGAGGTATGTCACTAGTACTTGAAATATTGTGCCTTAGACCTTGAGTTCTGTTGCCTGTATGTGAGTATTGGCAAGCTTTAACACTGCCTTAGACCTGAGTTCTGTTGCCTGAATGTGAGTATTGGCAGGCTTCAAGAAGTATTAAACAATACAATTTCATTTTTGCTCCATGAAGTGATCAAGTAGACTTATGTATGAATTGGCTTGGATGTAGAATGCATACCCCAAGTGAGAGCTCATGAGGTTGGGGTATTGCCGCCTCCATAGCATTCAGGAGGAACTTTTTCATGCCACAGGTATTAAGGGAAGTTTTTGCACCACCAGACTACCTTTACCTCTTTCTACCTCTGGGATGTCACCTACAAGTCCTCGGGTCCCCCCTTTTTTTCTGACTCCTGTGGTGGCAGCTCAACAAGTTTGTTGCCCCCAAGGTCCTCTCGGACAGTATAGCATCTTACCTAAGTTTATTGGTGAAAGTTGTGAGATTTATGGTGTGTGATTTGGTCACTCTCTATCCTATCTGCCTTCTAGCCCCACAAGTTCTGTATTCAAGTTGGACAGATTAGGCAAAAGTGGGTTACTCAGCAGCTTCTATCCGTGACTATGAGTAGTTGGTAGAAGTGATTCACCCTGCTGCTTCTAGACAAGGAGGGACAGGTCGGGAGGTAGAATGTACTATTGTACTGTAAGTGATCTTATTATACCTTCTAATTGGTAACCCCCAAAGGTGTCTTCAAATGGTTTCCTAGAGTGGGGCCTTGCCATACTCTGGCATGGGGATCCATTGGCCTGTCCTGCTGTGTTGAGTCAGACAGGTAGAGGTTTGAGAGTCAGTGCCCCTTATGCACCCACATGACCATGCAATTAACACACACACACCCACATAACCATGAAATTAACACACACCCACATGACCATGAAATTAACACACCCACATGACCATGAAATTAACACTTAAGGTGGCACATAAGTTCAAGGAAACTCCACCCCCTTAAGGATTAAATCTCCATATGAATATGTGGGTTTGTATTCTCATAGGAACAAAGCCAAATTTTCAAGATAAACTGCATTTTTCCTATAGGTATACAAACCTGAGTCCTAATGGTAGATTCCCACCTCTTCCACAATTCATTTTCCAACTGTCACACAAGGAAGACCACCAAATTTGAAACCTTGTTTCCAGGCTTCAGCAGGTCCCTGGTGCACTAGGGGTATATCCATGTAAAGACTCGGATTTGTATTACTAGTATAGATGTAGATTATCTGCAATTTGCCATTTTTGTAAGGTAATGCAAGTGAACTTGGGATGGTATGATTTGAATGTAGATCAGTAAAGTGAGCTAAGGTGCTTACTATTGAATACAGAATTAGGGATGCTGTTTAATAAGCTGATTCTGAATGCTTAGTCATCTTGTTGCAACTTCAGGTTGTCAGTTTTTTGAATGCCTTTGGGTTCTGCTAAGTACCTGTTTTTTAACCAATAGCTCTTCATCCTTAACAAGCTCCAGACCATATATGTTTTCATAAAAAAAAACAGTATACATGTGAAGTTCTGCCTAGTTATATTACCCTTTTTGCTGGAGGTTAATTGGTATTTTTGAATTATAGGAGGTTGGTAGAGGAGAGATCATGTTTTTAGCCAAAACTTGTCGTTGCATTTTCATCCTCATTCATGACCATTTTATTATTCTTATGTTTAAAATTAGAATTTATGTTGATGTTGCAAACTTGGTGGTCATTGTTTTGCCAAAAGAAATTATGAATTTCATAATTCGTCTTGGTATTGCAGGACATTACATTCCAGGTAGAATGTGGGGTCTTGCAGTGTCATTTCAGTCTAGATTTAGGTTAAAGTTGTTGATATTTTTCTGTTGTCTTAAGTACCAGTGTTGAGAGGAGTTTTGGGGTTTGACAGAATAAGTTTTGTTTTTGGGTGTAGCTTTGTTGCACAAAACATTTGGTGCTTATTACTGATATTGATGAGTTAATCCCAATTTCTTCTAGGGTGGAGCAAAGAGCGACACAAAGCTTTATCTTGACATGGTGGAAATCACTGCGACCACGTGTGTATAACCTGTTGTCTATTTTTCGCCAAATGTCTACTGTTTTATATAAAATTGATAAATTTGATTTATGCCTTTTTCTGCAATTTAGCAAGTCTGGTAATTCATTTGTATTTTAACTTTAGGCTTATTATACACAAGATTGGTCAATTTTTTGTGTGCCAGTCTATAATGAGAAGAAATTAGTTCTAGCTACAGTATTTGTAATCTGAAACTTGTAAGAAGATGGTACAGTATCCAATGCAGATATTTTTGGATTTATCTTCTTCTAACCCATGTCCAATAATGGGCATACTTTGCAGGGATAATCGAGCGGCAGAGAAGGTATCTACATTTCGGCTTGGGGTGCTGGTTGTGAGTTTTAGATACATAATGTCCATCTTTAGCATTTATTTTATTTTTTCTATACTATAAGAGTCACTACTAATGTCATAGGATATGGTGTAACCTGATGTGGGGATGAGTGCATGTGTGTTTAATCATGTCATTAACAGTGTTGTGTGGATGTGAGAAAGTGATTTTGATTGGTGTGGTTGTTTTGAGAGAGGCTGGGATCATGTATTGCACTCCAGGTTACACCCTCACATATTAGTCTAAGCTGAGGTATTGACTAGATTTACAGTGACAATGACCTTGTTAGTGTCTTTATTACAGTCTGTGGGATGTGTGTATGTTATTTATGATCTCTAGCTAAGATAAATGAAAGTACATTGGTTTGTTAAATGTGCTTTTTTGATTTGAACATTTTTGCATAATTTTTTATTTATTTTGTGGAGGTGCACAAACTTTGCAGTCTTTTTAAAAGGGAGTGTGAGTAAAGCAATTATTAGCTTTAAGAATATTGACCCCTTCAAATTATTTGGGTAACTGACTTCATGATTCCTTTTTCTTTTGGAACTGATACTAAACAAAAGTTCATGATCTACAGCTGATAGTTGAAAGCACTCAATACCAGTTATTTGTAATAAGATTATTTTTCTTAGCTGTAGATGCTTCTTGTATGAAAGCCAATTTGTTTTAGGACCACCGTATTTTATGAACACTTTTTTCTTCTCATTGATTTTCCATGAGTATATTATTCTTTAAATTTAAAGTGAAATTTTGGACTCTATCAACATGAACTTCCCATCACAAAGTTTTTATAAAAATTATGTTCACCCTATCATTTTTTCTTTTTTTGATAATTCTTAAACAGTAAACCTTCAAAGATCCAGACTACAGTAGTGAGGGAGGGGACCTTGTCTGGAACCTTGAAATATTCCGAGCTTAGTCATTGTTTGTAGAATAAACATTAGCTTGACGGGCATCTTCACATAAACAAAATTTTTTTCCAGTGCAGGTTTGACAAGGTATACAAGAAGTTGTCATATTGTTCGAAACACACTTGTAGACATGTCACTCCTGTGTGGGTGACGTAATGAGGATGATGCCGTCTGTTTTAGATGATGCCTGTTACCAGTCTGTGTTGTTCTTAGCTTTGGGTGAGCTAATTGTTTTAAAAAGATGGTTAGTGTCAGAGATGGCCATCCTGTGCATTGCGACATGTAAGACTGCTTTCTTCATACGTTCTTATATAGTGATTGACAGACTGAGAGTCTGTTGTCTCCACTAGTACAGCAGCAGCTTCCACCTGGGTATCCATATTTGACAACATCACTGTAAGATTTGCAGAGATTTGTGGACAGTCTAAGTTTTGCAGCACCCTATATGGCTGCTAATAGCATTGCATACATATTCAAATGTCAACTACAGTGTTTATGGTGGGACTTCCCAGAAGGTCACTGACACATGTGGACAAGCCTTAACAGGGTTTCCTTAATCTTTTAAACTCTAGTCAGTTATATTTTATCTGTATATAAAAACCTGGAAGAATACATTCGAATATTCATAAAATCCAGATCTTTGAGGGATTATTGTATATTATCTGACATTAGTAATGAACAGTTACTCAGATAAGTGTAGTTAAAGCTGGTTATTAATTTTGAATGCTGATTAATTACTGGAAGCTTTAATAATTTTGAATGCAGATTAATTAATGGAAACTATGAGTTGGTTCCTTAATTAGAGGCATATTTTGCATTGATCACTGAGCAGCAGCTGGGGTATATGTACTTAGTGTAAAATTATAGAAGATCTTATTACCCTTTCCTTTGCATTTATATTAGTATATAACGAAGAAGTTTTTGGCATATAGGCTAATACTGTACGTTATTTTGTCACAGTAATACTGACACGTTGAAATAAACAAAATACAGTAATTGTAATGCAGAGTAAGTGAACTGTTATATCTTTTTAAACTACTGTATAAGTTGGTCACGTTATTTTGAGTGAACATGTAAAAAACTATACGTACTAAGCAGCTTTTGAGTATATACTATAAATATTGTTTCCAGATACTGTAGTTTTCTGGGGGTTTTACAATAGGAATTCATATTTTGAGTAATTATTTGAAATAATTGAGCTACAGCGTTAACCATTCATTGTCCACACATCCTGAACCATACTATATTTTAAACTTTGTAAGTACTGTAGTCTGTAGGGCCTATTGCATCCTCTCGGTATAATACAGTCTTATCCTACAGGACAGGTAATTAGCTGTATCTTTTGCATTTTCAGTGTCAGAAGCAAAATATATTTAATAGTATTCTTTGGCTAATTTGATGTGCTGCATGGAAGTAGCTAATATCTGGGTTATTTTTTGTCAAGTAGCCTAAGTGTGACGATTCTCTGCAACTTTTGCTTCTTTTTGGTCCTAGGTTGTAATAGAGGTTGTCACAAACAACTGTATATGCAATATAACAGATGTACTGTATCTTTGAAATTTACACAGAATTTTGCCTATCTCGAACTTCAGTGTAAACTTCAAAACGTTGTAATAGATGTGTGCTTTTGGCTTGAGCAGGGTGGGTGTCATGAACAAAGTGTTGGTACTTGATAATTAGTAATTTGGTATCTGATGCAGTTATAAGAAGTTTTCTTGAAAAGCCATCTGTATCGGATTTTCACTTCAAAGTCATGGGAGTTGGAAGTTTGTGCATTTCCTACAATATAGGGAATTTATTTACGATAATCCAATAGTCATTGATAAAAGTAGCCAATTACAAGGTCATATGTCACTTGTGTTAAGTTTTAGAATAGATTGAAGTATTGGTACTCCATGTGCAGCCAGAAATCTTTATATTACTTGAATGCAGCATCATTTAGATGAATTGTGTAACCATTGTTCATGTATTGTAATGTTTAATGATAGTTTTTCTGTTTTTTGTTTTTGTCCAAGTGACAGTATGAATAAAAGCATTAAGATTCAGGCTGCATTTGGAAAAGCACAAGAGATGATCCATGGTTGATGGTTTTTCCATAGGTGACGATACCAGATTCCGGGTGAAGTTCACCGATCCAAGGGTGTGTAAAAGCTTTCTCCTTTCCTGCTGTCCCCATGAAATTCTCTCCTCAACGGTAAGAATTTGTGATCTTGTTCCTGTACTTCTCATGTCTAGTTCTTCAGCATTCCCCTGTACATGTGAGTTTTTAACACTGTTGCAATATATTGGATAATTGTGCAATTGATGTGAAGATGTAGTTGGCAAATTTAAAATGTAAGCTAACCTGCTTGAGATAAGAACTCCTTTTACTCCCAGGTAAAGTATGGTCAGTAGATGAGTAATTGGAATATCCTGTTGGAGATATAAAATGTCAGTTCTGTAAGACTTTAATATTAAGCTTGAATTTCCAGCGGATGGATTTGGGAGAGTGCTACAAAATTCATGACTTGGCCCTTCGAGCTGACTACGAACAGGCTTCGATGACCAAAGACTACTTTTATGATATAGATGTGAGTGAAGTGGTAAAAAATTTATCTTTACATCTTTTGTTCTGAGAGTTATCAGGAATCTGAATAAATCTGGGAAGTATATAGGATGCATTTTTTTGTGCTGAAATCAAGCAGTATTTAGCATGTATTAAAAATAGAGCAATTTTTTCCAATTTGAAAAGTATTTCTTTATCTACAGTTGCACCCTGAGTTGGGACTTGGTTCCTTGTAAAGTTAACTCATACTCTTGTCTGAAGTCATGAGGAATAGAATAGCTTTCATAAGTATCTAATTCCTTTGCTTAGTGTTTTGAGAGATGATGATGATAGGATTTTACAAAATTTTTTTGTCCACAATATAGTTTTCTGTGATTGCTGTTACTTACGGAATCATCAAGTTTGATGAACAGAAATTGGCATGAGTTTAATTTTAATAATTGTTTCAGGCTATGGAGCACTTGCAGTCTTTCATCACAGACTGTGATCGCCGCACCGAATCTGCCAAGAAACGTTTAGCCGAGACCCAAGAGGAGCTTAGTGCTGAAGTGGCAGCCAAAATGAACAAGGTTCATGACTTAGCAGAGCAAATTGGGAAGAAGCTGGCAAAAGCTGAAGCTCTCGGTGCTGATGGCATGGTTGAGGTAAAAATTATGAAACTTTTTTATTTATTAAATATGAATAATTAAAAAACTCTTGATATATTTTGCTGAGTGGAAGGAAACAGTTTACAATTTAGTCTTGGGGTTATGGTGATGTTATTGTTGCTTACAACAGCCATTCCAGACTAATACTTCGGTGGTCCATAAATGACTTAATGGCAACTGTTACAGTAGCTCAGTACAGGAGTGGACAGAGAGGGGGAATCAATCGACAGTATGCCTTGGGACTTGATGGGAGAATGTATTCCCCCTCTCCCATGATGTCTTTCTATTTATTTCCTTATAAATGTACCCAGGGATTGCTGTTAGTTTTAGTTCTTATCTTTAATTGTAATTTTGAAAAGAAATATTAGAAAAAACATTTATACCTCACAAAAAGTTACTGCATCTCCCCATCTCAGTAAATCTCATAAATATTTTACAACAGATATACTCAGAATTTGTTACTGGTTTTAGTGTGTGAGCTGTAAATGTGATTTTACAAAATAAAATAATATAAATTATTAGAAAAAACATGTATAACTTGGTAAAATTAGCATGTTTTTATGAGTGTCTTCTAAAGAGACCCCACAGGGTTGCAAATAGTCACTTTCAACTTCCGTGGAAGGTAGGGAAAAATTGTGAAAATTTTTTTCTTACTCCATGCGCATTTGCATATCTTCCTCTTTCCGTTCATGTGTTTTTTTCTTAAATTGGCCAACCTTAAAGTTTGCCACAGTTTGGGGGTGTGCTTGATATATATTTAGCCTGTCCCTTAAGGGTTAAGACATAAACCTGGTAAGAATTAAAGCAGTATGTGCACAGGACAAAGGAGAGTGGAGGAAACTCATTTCGTGTCTAAACCTCTGTTAATAGCTGAAACTAATTTTTTCCAGACAACAATAGACCACCAGCTACATGGTAATTGATAATTTTTAATGTAGCTCATTACTGCATTTATTTCAGGAAAGTATGAAACTTATGGAAGAAGTTGAAGATCTTCGTAAGACAAAGGCGGCAGCTGAACACGAGTATCGTAATTCAATGCCAGCCTCTAGCTATCAGCAGCAGAAATTAAGAGTTTGTGAAGTGTGCTCAGCTTATTTGGGTATATATGACAATGACCGAAGGTTAGCTGATCACTTTGGTGGGAAACTTCATCTTGGTTTCATAAAAATCAGGGAGAAATTGGAGGACCTCAAGGTAAGCGTTAGTACATTGTATGTGTGTGGATATATTAATTAAAAGTAATTAAGAATTTCTTGTAAAGTGAACTTTTAGGGTTTAAATTTATGAGACAGTAATTCATATTTTATGTTTATGGTACAATAATTCATACTGTATTTCATTAAGGGATATGTATGCACAGTTCTTAGAGCACACACACCCTTGTAGTATTTTGTTTATATTTTATGCCATATTCTTGTTTATAATATTACTGCATTTTCTATCCCCCACCCCTTTTTTTTTTTTTTTTAATAAACCAAATTATAAATGCAATCAAGTTTGTAGGGTACGTACATATGACACTCAATTCCATGCCGTCGGTGAACTTGGTACAGCCTGTTGGATTTTGTCTAGCCTACATATGAAATAAGCATTTTAAATAATTTTATGGTGATTAAAGATGGAATATTCCCTTGTTTACTGTTGTGTGCGCTAATCATACTTAGAATAAACTAAACTTTTAATTAAAACGGTACAGTAAATCAAGCTAAGCAAAAAAAAAAAAGTAACTTACATATGCACGCACTCATTCGAAGGCGTCTTGAAATTTTTGTGTACAGTGCTGAGAGAGAGATAGAGAGAGAGAGAGATTTACATTGGTAAATAAACGAATTGGCAGGTAACAACCTGTTTTGTGATTGTGAGGGATTTTACTTTTAACATGAAGTATGTTAGTTTTGTATACCCATATTACATTTGTTAAAAAATAACAATAACATTCCACTAATACATTCGTTTCTTTTAGTAGCTAAAAAATGATTTTCCTAATTCTTTTGGTAGTACAGTAGGCTGAATTAGCTGATTCTGAGAATCACTATTTTGCTACAGGCAGGACAATTTTCTTTGTTATGCATATTATGATAATAGATCAACATCATAATACAGTATAAATGGATTTTGTAAGTAAAATAACAGTTGTCTTAAATACAGCTACAATAGCGTATTAGACTTAAGCAGATGGATACTATGAGTGTAACACCTGTGCTAGCCTAGGTCTATAGTTTACACACAGCCTACACATTTTTATCCTGTGTATGGTAATACAATATGGCAACAACTGATAAGAAAGTTGCTGTATAAAAATACATTAATGGTCACAAAGCCATGGTAGGCTAGGCTGCCATATGTGTATAAATTGTACTGTATACCCTAGTGTAGGCTAGGCTAATTTCAAGTTATGTTTTTTTCAAGAAATGATGGGGTTTTTGTAATGTTTTTTTCAAGAAATAATGGGGTTTTTGTAACCTAACCTCATCGTTAATGGGGAAATACCTGTATTTTATTTGCTAATGTTTCACATCTTGTGTAAATCAGATCTCATTTTAAAATCTCCAGAAAACTGTTGAAAGCAGAAAGGAGAAACGCAGAGAAGAGTGGGAAATGGAGCGTGGCTCACGGTATGGTGGTGAGGCTGGTGAAAATGATTTTGCTAGGTAAGTTTTTTTTGTATTCCTTCAAAACCTTAGTGCAAGGTATTTATAAATTCATCTGATTGTTCTGGAGCTTGTAGATTTGCTTTTTATTCAATAACCATTGCTGGAAGCCCAACATATTTTTCATACCAAGTGAAGCAATGGTTTTGTATTTCATCCATGTTATTCTATATTTTCTCTATTACAAATTTTGTTCTTTCATTGACCTATTTATTCTGCATATGGTATTCATAGCTCTGCCTCTAATGGTAGTGGTCAGTACATTCATCTGCAGTATGCATTAAAGATGCAAACCTGTTACCTATATTTGTAATAGAATCTGGACTGTGCAGAATAACTACTATAGTTGGTTCCATCTTACTGTCCACCCTCGGGTGAAGATGTGGCACGTGCATTTGTAACTCATGATTGAAAATCGTTTCTGATATTTGTTGGCTTTTTGTGATAATTATGAAAACTTTCTGCAGTAACATAATTGAATGAATGTTAATACAAGAACCCTCGCACCAAATCGTAAACGTGTCGATTTGTATCGATATCGTACCTATATAAGCACAAGAAAGGTGAGCTTGTATCAAACAGTCTACTGTATCGAACACAATTGAACAAGGGCTTTAAGTAATTATGTCACTGGTAGTGTTCAGATCACAAGATTTCCATATTAACTTTATTCTGTGTACAATTTCATTACATGAATATAAAAATAACTTCATTATGATACCAAAGTACATAAAATGGAAAAATAACCTTTAAATGATGATGATCACTAAAACAAAGCATTGGTAAGCAAAAGATAGGCTTATGCTATTGATTTGCTAGATATCTGATTTTACTGACCTTGTTTTAAGCACATTTCATTGCATAGTCAAAATTCCTTTCCTATAATAATCTTTTATTTATTCATTTTAATTGTCATTCCAATGCCTTTAAAAAATAAGTCTAGGCTAACCTATTATGCTCTAGGCTAACCTATTATGCTGTATATATCATCAACACACAAAGGATGAGGGGAACTCATTGAGACTTCAAACTTTTGCTCGTTAAGTTTTTTGGCAAATACTCCTGAAATTGCTAAATCACCTAGGTATAATGATTTTTATGCTGAAGAAAAAATATAAATATGCAAAGTATAATGATTTGTATGCTGAAGAAAAAATATAAATATGCAAAGTATTCTGAAAAGAAAACCACAATGAACTTTCTGCCTTCCAGTCATTGTTGCAGCAGCTGTTTTTTCACCTGCAGACAGCCTTGTGGAAACAATATTTCATGCTATTTTGAATGTTACCTTTATGTTACCTTACTTATGTAATTTTACATGCAAGAAATTATTAAAATAGCTTTTCACACTCGCATAGCTTAATGTCTTTATTTACCAACAAGATGAAACATAATTATTGAAAGCCCATTGTTTGTTTTGTGTGATTTGTGCAGACTATTTAATACTAGTAATGTTATATTATCAGTATAAATTGGCATGTTTGTGGTCTATTAGAACTTGTGAGGGTCCTTTTGTACATATAAGCATTCAGATGAATTACAGAAGAAATAGTTTGCCTGTGATGAACTAGCTATGTGTATTTCCACATCTACCTAAAACCTACATTAGTGAGTGGACAGATGGAATGAAATATAGTTGCAGATAAATAAAATTTTTAAATATTGGGAGGTTGTGATCTCTCTATTTTCCATCACTTGCCATCAGTTCCTAGGTGCATTTGATTTTGCTTTTTGTAATTGTGCTTTGAAATTTCTTGAATATGTTTAGTGTTTAGATTTGTTTGGTGTGTTTTCGATTGTTTTATTGTGCTGTGGATGTCATTCAGATCACTGTTTATTTAAAATTAAAGTTTATTTATGCATTGGTTGTATATAGGTAATAAAGGTTATTTATGCATTGGTTGTATAAGTAATATCAGGAAAGGGGCTATGTTATGGTTGTGGGAAAGGTGTTGAGGGTGAACTCTGTAATGTGTACCAAATGGAACAGAAGGTGTCACAGGAGATCGTGAGGATTGCATAGCTTCTAACCCTTAAACGCCTATTGGACGTATCATACGTTGACTAAAATTGTCTGTTGGGTGCCGAGTGGACGACCGCACGTCGACTACAAAAATTTCAACCTTCGGTCAACTTTGACTCAACCGAAATGGTCGAAAAACGCAATTGTAAGCTAAAACTCTTACATTCTAGTAATATTCAATCATGTACCTTCATTTTGCAACAAATTGAAGTCTCTAGCACAATATTTCGATTTATGGTGAATTTTTGAAAAAACTTTTTCTTACGCACGGGCGCTAACTCAGCCGAAAATTTCATAAATTCTTTCGTCATTTTGTCGTAATTTTTGCACTGTTCTGTATTAGCCGTTACATAAAGTTTTATATATGAAAATGTGTGCAATTTCATGTAAAATACAGCAAAATACAACCCATGGTTGTAGCTCTTATCAGTTTGGAAATATTTTCATATAAACCACGATAACTGCCAAAATTTCAACCTTCGGTCAACTTTGACTTGACCGAAATGGTCAAAAACGCAATTTTAAGCTAAAACTCTTACGATCTAGTAATATTCAATCATTTATCTTCATTTTGCAACCAATTGGAAGTCTCTAGCACAATATTTCGATTTATGGTGAATTTCTGAAAAAACTTTTTCCTTACGTCCGCGCCAGAAATTCTTTAAATCACGTTGTCGTAATGTTTGCACTGTTTTATATTAGTAGTTACATAAAGTTTTATATATGGAAATGTGCGCAATTTCATGTAGAATACAACAGAAAATAACTCATGGTTGTAGCTTTATCAGTTTTGAAATATTTTCATATAAATCACGATAACTGCAAAATTTCAAGCTTCGGTCAACTTTTAACTCGATCGAAATGGTAAAAACGCAATTATAAGCTAAAACTCTTACATTCTAGTAATATTCAATTATGTACCTTCATTATGCAACAAACTGGAAGTCTCTAGCACAATATTTCGATTTATGGTGAATTTCTGAAAAAAATTTTTCCTTACATCTGCGCAAGACGGTAACTCGGCCGAACATCTCAGAAATTCTTTTTCGTCATGTTGTCGTAATGTTTGCATCGTTTTACATTAGTCGTTACATAAACTTTTATATATGAAAATGTGCGCAATTTCATGTAGAATACAACAGAAAATAGCTCATGGTTGTAGCTTTTATCAGTTTTGAAATATTTTCACATAAATCACGATAACTGCCAAAATTTCAACCTTCAGTCAACTTTAACTCGACCGAAATGGTCAAAAAATGCAATTGTAAGCTAAAACTCTTACATTCTAGTAATATTCAATCGTTTAACTTCATTTTGCAATAAATTGAAGTCTCTAGCACAATATTTCGATTTATGGTGAATTTTTAAAAAAACATTTTCCTACGTCTGTGCGGTAACTCGGCTTAACATCTCAGAAATTCTTTCGTCTCGTTGTCGTAATATTTGCACCGCTTTATATTAGTCGTTACATAAAGTTTTATATATGAAAAGGTGCGCAATTTCATGTACAATACAACAAAAATAACTCATGGTTTTAGCTTTTATCGGTTTGAAATATTTCCATATAAATCACGATAAATAGAAAAATTCGACTTTCGGTCAACTTTAACTCGACCGAAATGGTCGAAAACTGCAATTGTAAGCTAAAACACTTACAGTCTAGTAATATTCAATCAATTAGCTTCATTTTTTCAACAAACGGGAAGTCTCTAGCACAATATTTCGATTTATGGTGAATTTTTTAAAAACATTTTTACGTCCATGAGTTACTTAATTCATGCATCATTTTGTGATAATATTTTCTCTGTGTTGCTTTGATCGTTTTTAAAATTTGTTATATACCAAAATCATCGCAATTTAGTGTACAATACAACTAAAAAAAAATTAACTCAGCTTTAACCGTTTTGCTTACAGCGCGATTTGTATACAATTATATAAGAGTTTTTTATTTTTCGCTGTCATATATTCCAATATTTATATATGATAATGATATTTTTTGTCATTTCTGATGGTTGCATACTAAACTTCAGGCAATGACAAAAAAAATGAGCCAAAAATGAACTCTTAATCTTATAAACTAAGTGTGCTGTGATTTTTGAAAAACTTTTTTCCGCTTCGGCGCTAACTCACCGAACGCCGCCGGCATACGGGAGACGTTTTTGTAAATAGGGCTTCGGCGTTAAAGGGTTAATTACTTCATGAAATCATTGCATTTTAGCTTTGATTTCGTGAAGTAATAAAAACTATGTCCAGCATCATAAATCCATGTACTGTTTTGGGTACAAAAGTAATTGTTATGCCTCAGCTAACTCGACTGAGTGTGTATCAACTTTTGTCTTATTTTCAGAGAGAATGAGAGAGAACGAGAGAGATACCGTGATAATGAAAGAGATCGTAGGGATAGATACAGAGACAGTGATAGAGAGAAGAGGAGACGTAGGTCAAGATCAAGGTCACGATCACGGGATAGGCGACGTCGACGTTCAAGGTCAAGGGACAGACATTACCGATCCCATTCTCGTTCTAGGTCACGAGATCGTAGGTAAGGTAGAAAGATATTAACTGTTGTGCAAAGAATACTTGTAGATTAACCTTGTTTATACTGTATATGACTGGTTGAGCTATGCCCTCAAAAGAAAATAAATTATCCACATTTTTTATGTATTTGATATAAGGAGCCGAGAAAGCTCAAGGAGGTCGCGGTCAAGAAGAACAAGATCAAGAGAACGCCGTACAAGATCTCGTGATCGATCTCAATCAAAAGATAGAAATTCAAGGGACAAGATTGTTCGTGATATTGAGGAAAAAAAGGTTCTGCCAGATTTACCTGAAGAGGGTGAAGTTCAAGACAGGAGGTAAAAGAGATGACTTTTTAAGTTTTTATTTCAGTTTATTAACTTGTTCTAGTGACTCTTTTTTGATAAACTATGCAGCAAGATTTTAAAAAGTGACTTATTTTCATAAATACTTTGTAATAACATTTTCAAAGTGACTTAAATATGTTTTGTTACTGTACAAGATCTTCTTACGGAAAATATTTTGTGTAAAAGAATCAGTGTTCCAGTGTAGGAAAGTGTGAATAGGCAAGGGAAGGAGTGAAATGTTTGTTATGAAAATGTATAGCAGAGACACATAACAAGAAGAGTAAAAGGAAGGTATTTCTTGAAAATTTGTCTTGTGAATTGGAAAAGGTCGTGAAATTCAATTACTGTGAAATTTGCATAATCAGTTTTTCCCCTCTGAACTGGCTTATTATTATTAGTGATATTAATTTTGGTGTAAAATTTCAGGTGTTAAAAGAAAACTCAAGTAATAGATATTTTTCTGTTCACATTGTATTTAAGTAAAATTTTTGCTTGTCTTGGTAAAGATGTTCATTCCAAATCTTGTCCAGTATTATTTGGTGAATCTTGTGAATATGATTTATTAAGGTTTTAAGAAAGGGTTACTCAGTCGGCTATTAATCCCCCCCTCTTATTTGAATAAATTTTCAGCATTTTAATGATTAATAGATGATTTAGTGCTCACAAAACACATGCGGTAAAATTATAGTTGTACCTTATCACATATGGAACCTGTAAGAAAACTGATGGTGGAACTGGTAATGAAATAGGTTCAAGAACATTTCTATGATAAAATACTAGTCAGTAACAGAGCATGTGTATAGTGGTTGCAGTATATGCTGTAACCATAAAGGCATTTAGCTTACATTCTTGTACACTTATTGTGGTTTGGAATTTTTTCTAACACAAAGTGGTTGAACAATCAATACCATGAACTATTTGGAAATTTTATATATATATATATTTTATTCTTTTATTGCAGAGATGAAAGTCTTGAACAGGGAGAAATCAGAGATGACCATGATGGTGTGGAGTGAATCCAATGACCTTTTGTTTTATGAGGATCACATTGCAATTATTTTTTATGTGACCTGTTATCAGTATACTCCAGATACCTGTTTTTTTCATTATGCAGGATGTGCTTGTCTTTGGAGACAATTACATGTGAAAATTACTTTTCAACTGGTAAGGTAGTTTGCTAGGCTGAAAAATTATATTAATAAAAGATGTTTCATCTTTAGGGAGAATGAGTCAAGTACTTTCGTAATACTGTTGGTAATTGGTAATGCTTTGGTTGTTTAATTTTAATGTGCAAATTATACAGTAAAGAATATAGCATAACTGTATCTACCTGCACAGGGTTACATATAATTATGAACTAGTGTCAAGGTAGAAAATGCTTGCCATTGTTAAAATGATTAAGACTACCTGAAACTATGACAAATGTGACCATCACGAACTCCAAATAAAGGGGAAATGTACAAGATATATATGTAAGTTAATTTTCATGCTGACTGTCTCAGTTTTCTTTGTTTATAATTTGAAGGCTACTAGTAATTCAGATATTTTCCTTTGAGATAAGATTTCACTAAAGAGAAATGTTTAATATTGAAGTGTATAATCAATTTGGGTAGTCTTCCAACTTGCAATGACTTAGTTAAACATTACACATAACCTAGTGTATATAAACCATAAATCATATTTAGCATGTTGGATGTCACTATATTGTGACAATGTTAGCACCCTGATTTAATGTGTTAGTACTGTATCAGATGCATCTTTAATTTGGTCATTTATTTTTTATATATGTATCCTATACTTCTACATATCTGTGAAGAAACATTATGGCTGCAGTTACAAGATGATTACTGTACTTTCTAAAGTTGTGGAGAAAAGCAAAGTAACCTCTTGGAAATACTTTCTTAATGTCAAAACTAGTTTTATTTTCTGAGTTTACTCTGATAATCATTAAAATAAAAATGTGATGGAATCCAGGTGGTGAAGTAGCTAATTGTGAGACTGCAATTATCAGTCATGAACCATGTTACTGCAATGGTATTGCATGTCATGGTAAAAGTTAAGACTCAAAGTAGGTACTATGTTTTTCTAGCATATCACATTTCAGAATCTTAAATAGTGATAGAAATCTTATGATTAATTTTAATGGATGAGCACATGTATATTACAGTATTTAGTTATTTGTTATTATACAATAATAGGCCAATTTGTATATTTTATAGTAATACTTCATCCACACAGTTACCCATGTCATTAAGGGTTTGCCTGTTTTCAAAATTAACTGCTGCTGCTGGTAAAGAACTTGAGATTTTTTAAATGAGTGAAGTTCTGTAAGCAAGTGTTCCTATAATTTTTAATAAAAGAAATTATTCACTTGTTCATTTAATTTTTAGGAAAAAAAAAAAAAAAAAGATTCACTTAACTTTTGTGGTTACTGTTCTTTTTGTTCATTGGAAAAGATAAATTTCTTTTTAACTGTACAAGTGCATTACACAGTCTCCAAATTTTTTGTTTATTGAAAAAATGTATTTTCACACTGATTTACGACATGCTTGTAAGCTTGGTCTAGTGTATAGATCAAGGCTTTGGTTGATAGTAAACTGCATTTGCCTTTCAGAATCATGATTACTGACACAATAATCCAAATATGGTTATGATGGCATTTGTATTTTGTAATTATCCTTAATATATCAGTAAGCAGAAATAATTAATCCATATCGTAAGGTGTTGCATGGGTTGTGCATCTTGCCCAAACAAAAGTTTGTGGATCATAGTAATGGAGCACTGTATACTGATAGAAGTAGGTCCACAGTATTTTTAGGGGATATCATTAAGAAGTGACATGATTTTGAGGCCTTTTTTTTTTTAATTTTTATAAAAGCACATACCTTGTAGTACTAAGTTTTTGAGAGCACAACAGTGATCCAAATCAACATAAATATAATTATTAATAAACAGTTTAACCTGACCGCTGAGTTGACATTTTTAACTCTCATAGAGCTGACCCAGAAGGGATTGTTCATAATGCAAATATTATATCGTTTAAAACATTTAAACTAATAATTTGATAACTTGAAATACTGAAGAGACAAAAAATGTTTCAAGGTTTTCTTTCCTGTACCTAATGAATATATTGTTGGGGGAGTTTGACTAAGTTTGACTACTGTTCTGTATCCAGTGAAAGGGTTATTCATATACCCATATTTAAGAGTTTTTGATGAATCCGTCAATCATTTTATTCTTTGATGATGATATTCCCAGAGCAAGTAAGATGTTGATTACTGAATACCTGAGAAAGACCTGGTGTACAATGGATATTCTAAGGGATCTTAACTTTTTCCACTGAAAGTTTACCTTGCATATCAGATGATGAAACTGTCATCATCTGCTGTGAAGGAAGGGGATCCTTCCACTGCAGTGTACCTTGCAGTAACTGTTCCGTTGGTAGATTCAACTACCTTGGTTCTACCCTTGATCAAGCCATTGACATGGAAGGTGTACAACTTGTGAGAAGAGAGGAAGGAAATGCGGTCATTGTTCCATCTCTTCATCCTCATAGCTGTTTGAGAGAAGACATCTTCCCCCTCCTACTGTCCCAGAATTCATCTCTGCTATGTAGGCAAAGAAAGAAGGGAAAATTAGGACCTTGTGTAAGAAGTCCAGATGAGTGATGGTATGAAATCGCCTGCAAGTGGTTGTCATTTCCCTTGTGGGGCAGCCTCTTGTGTGTGTGTTGCCTACAGTACTTAACTACAAGACTGCTCCCACCTCATCCGCCTGTGGGCTCTCATCAGGATGAATATGCACGTTGTGCTAGCCCAGCGCATGCTTAGTATACATGCCAAATATGAATGATGGCTCAAGATACCTCTGCTCCCTGTCCCGCTAGGGAGTTTTTTGGGGATGAGCATTCACAGCCAGTTAGCTATGTGCGTGTGAACCCTTTGGGTCATGCACTCTTGAGCCATTAATGTAGTAAGTGCTCACTTACGCTCTTTTGGAGTGTGTCGAGTGGAACCTACACCATTTCCTGGTTGGGATATCAGTGTTCTCAGAAGGATGTGCAATCTGAGTGCTCTCACTTGAGGGAGATCTCTGATTGCTTCCACCTCTAGTGCTTGTGGCACACTACAGGTACTGTGGGAAGATGCGAGAGGTGGTGAACAGACTTGTTCCTCCTCATTTGGTGATTTCTGGATTAAGAACAGGGGCAGGAGGTCAAAGTCTGAACTTTTTGTCAATGGTTAGATGGTGGCTGTCCTGGATCTTGTTTGCCTTCTTTGACAAGATAAGGCTAATGTCTGCTGCCATCTCCCAAATTTAGGTGTATAGGTTTTATTTTGTTCCTTCATATTTATTATTTATCACCTTTTCCTGTAACTTTATCTCTTTGCAGGCTGATTTCCCTTTGGAGCCCTCTTGGGGTTGTAGTCTGTTGACTGTATCCATGAGGGTTTTCAGCTGAAACTGAAGAAAGAAAAAAAAAAGAAGGGGCTTGTTCTGTTCAGTACAAGATTGGGAGTGAGTGAGGGAGCTCAAGTCTAGCATGATTCCCTTGGTGCATGAAAGGGTATGGCTCATGTCTCAGGGGAGCCAGTGGGGCCTGAAGGCCCTTTTCTTCCAGAATGCCTGCAAGCCAAGCTGGAACAGCATTTCTTTTAGAATACTGTGTTCATTCATGAGTGTGACAGTCTTAGAGCAGTAACCTTGGCTTAATACCTGCCCAAGGTCTCGCCAGCAGAGCTTTCCTTGGGGGCTCTGGAAGCTCATCCTCTGGTCAAATTGCCATTCACAGTTGAATCATGGTGTCTGGTGGAGGTAAACAACGCAATTTATGGACCAGGTGGTTCCTTTACTTCTACAAACCCTTGGAGTCTGCTGTCATGGCTTCACTACAAAATTTTTTAACTTGACTTTTGGAATCACTGGTACTGGAATATCAAATTTAGGTCAAAACCAAAGCGCTGGGACCTATGAGATCATGCAGTGCTGAAAATAATGTTGAAACAATTGTTAGGAGTGGGTGGAAAGTAAGATGGAGGAAAAGAGAATGTGAATGGAGTTATAGTGAAAGAGGTTGAAGCTAGAAGCTGAAGGGACACTTCAAAGAACCTTAAATAAAATGATGGCACTACCCACTTACGGGGAGGCTGGCTTGACCTTGGTCACAGGTGTCGGGTCTCACGACAAGAAAACATGGCTCATGGGGCTGATGTCTAGAGGTAAGGCCCCAACCTCCTTAGCACAAGTATACCAAACAATGGGCTAATTTTGTCCTTTACAGGATTGATAAAGTTTATCTTCCTCTTTTTGAGGCTTTGAGGCAAGTGTCTCAGGATAGTACCATCTCACTAAGGAATAGTTTGGTGTTAGGTTCTTTGCTTCTCTTCCCTAATGGGGTAGTGCTGAAACAGCAATAAAGCTTGGAAAATTGGATTCTGTGGACACTTGCCATCAACTGTGCACTGGAAACCAAGTCTGGCTCGGAGGCTATGGAAAGTGTACCCATGTCCATGGTTCCTTGAACTGTCTGGGATGCTGAAGAAACCAACATTTCCAGACAGTCGGCTTAATTCCTCCCATTAGGAAGGCTGGGGAACAATTCCAACTTTCACTGCCCCCCCAACTCACCAGCTGCAGCCTGGAAAGGAGGAAAAAGAAACGGAAAGGGGGCAGGAGGCCACATATGTTGACTGTCTCCTTCCTCCACTGCCACAAGTAGGGGGTTGCCTCTCTCACCATGGGCCAAGTAGCAGGAATAGAGCAAATGCTTGGGTAGTAGGTCTATCTGTTTGTATGTTCTCCGGTACATGTACAGGTTTCTGTTCAAGGATTTCTTCCCTCTCCTCTCAAACACACCAATACTTTTTCCATCTTATGCTATGAATTTGTGGAAAATTCAGATGCCACGGAAGTAGATTATTATCAGTCTGGTTTTCTACAGTTGAATCTTTCTTGGAGAGAGGGGCACATGGGGTTGGAGAATAGTGACTGATCTTTCTCTCCCTGTACAGTTGTGTGTTATAGACTTGGTTCAAGATGGGAATTCCTCGCTCAGTGTTGGACTTTATCCTAGAGCGACTTCCATGCTTTTGATACACTCACATACTGTATACTTTCAAGCAGCAATTCATCACAACTCTCAGAAGTATCTCCGTTTCATTTGCAATGGTACCGTTCTTCAATTCAAAGCCACAGCTCTTCACTGAGCATTTGCTTTTGTCTCAGCTTAGGCTCTATGAGCATTCAGTTACAATGATATCTGGATGATTGGTTGGTCCTAGCTTCTTCCAAGGAACGGACGTTACAGGACAGACAAACTTCTTTTGTTCTGGCACAAATTAGATATCCTGGTCATCTAGGGGAAGCCTGATCTCATCCCAAAGCAACATTTGAAGTGCCTGGGCATGCTTTTGGATCCAAAAGTGGTGAGAGCCTTCCAGGTGAAATCTCACATAAGCAGGTTCAAGGAGGTAATATGGCAGTTCCTTTCTTAGAAGGAACAACCAGCTTGGCTTTACCAAGTAATCCTTAGAGAAGCAAATGCCTCACAACTATGAAGAGTATAAGCAGAGTTAAAGTAAAAGGAATGAAAAGGATTGCAACTATACTTTACCAAGCACGAAAGGCACCTCTGGTGTGGTGTTTAAAGATCTGCCCTGTTGCCAATTTTACAAAACAACTTGACAGACCTTTGAATGTCTTTGAGACAAACCCTGAGCCTATAATTATGAGATTTTAGGGGTTCTTTTTCATTTCCAGGTATTTTAATCTTCCTATTCTGCCCCGCTTAGGATTTGTCTTCAGTCCAACCTATGAACAATAACATATTTTTTTCAAATTTTTTTGCAAAGATTTACCATTGTATGTATAGCTCATTTGTAAATATTTAACATTTTCGTCTAGACAAGAAACATCATACAGCATTTACATCCAAGTAACTGCAGGGGGAAACTGTTTGTATAATGAATTGGCGCTCTTAAGATCCCGTGCTAGCTCAAGGCTACCTTAATCTTAATAATGATGAATGTACATCTACAAGTACTGACAAAATAGTTATCTGTTTGCATACGATTATTTTCTCATTCGTCCAACTTATGCTACGTTATGCTTTATTTCATATTTCCTTGCTTACTAATTTATTCTTCATCTATGATATTAAGAAATTAAGACAATTGTAGAAAGGGGAAATGCCTCCAAACATACCGTGACCAATGAAAGTGCCCAATGGAGACAGTCTTAAGCTGGTTATCTGTGATTTAAACACACATGAGCTGTTTGAAATATTGGCAACAGCACCAAAATGAGATGCTGTGTTGATAAAAAATCTGATTCCGTTTCTTGTTACTGCATAGAAAAAACTTTATCAATTGTGAACCTATGTAATTGATTTAGAATTCTGCCTAATGGAAAAAGATGACATTTGTTATCTGTAATGGGAGAAATGGTTTTATCTGTCTGTTGTTGTTATAGATTTGGCATATATGCAGAGATTGAACACACATGGAGGGGACCCAAACAGCCCCACCAGAGAGCTCATTTCATTTTGGTTTTAGTATAGGGTCCAAAGGGACACTGCAAAATATCTTAAGCCTACAGTGCACCACATGAGGTGCACTGACAGCAATACCCCCGTAAGGGACATGTTAAAGTTCGGGAGGTACTGGCAGCATGACTGGCACTAGTCTTCCACAAAAGCAGTTGAAAGGACACTCAAATGTTAAGGAGAGGAAATTCCACTGTAGTGGTGCATATCAAGAAATGGGAATGGTGTTGTGGTCCCTATGTCAGTTAGAGTTGAAAATGTATGAGTGGGCAATCATCAAGCTGTCAAATTGGTGACCAGGCACATTCTGGACAAGAGGAACATACTGGCAGCCCAGCTCACGAGTCACAGTCAGGTAGTGGGTACAGAATGATCGCTACATCCTTGGGTAGTGGAGAAACTTTGAGATGTGGGGGCTCCCCATACCCCATTTTCAACCAGAATAAAAAGAAAGCTTAGTATTTTGCCAGTCTCAGACCCTTGGGCAGTGATGGAGGATGCCTTTCAACTTCCATGGGAGAACCTGATTATGCATTTCCACCATTCAGTTTTCTATGTGGGGTGATCAACTGAGTATTTATCACCCCAGGGCTTTGGATATGACTGGTGGCCTCAGGCTGAGTGGTTTGCAGTTCTCCTGACACTACTGAACGAAGTGCCAAACAAGTTACCCGTGACTAAAACTCCACTCTCCTGTGTCAACCATGCGTTCACAGGTACCACAAGGCAGTCCATTCCCTGCAACTTCACTCAAGGTTATCCAGCACCTTCTGCAAGAAAAAGGCTTCTCTTGCAGGGCTGCATGGGAAATGTTAGGGTACCTCTGTCAATCCTTTGGGAAAGTGATTGATGATGAAATTTAGGTCTTGAAGACCAAGCACTGGAACCCACCTACAGTATGTGTATCAAGGAAAGTGGGTAAAATTCTGTGACTGGTGTCTTTCAAGAGATACCTCTTTGTTTGGAGAGTGTGTTCAGCAGTTATCATTCAACTTTGCCACAGATCTTCAAACTAAAGGGACTACACCTTCCCACTTTGGTGTATTTATCCATGTTACCAAAAGGTTTCAAACAGTCTGCTCTCTCCTTGAGAGCTTGGCTCTTTGGAGTGGGATGTTTCATTACTCCTGGAGAGCTTTAAAAGGCCTCCCTTTGAGCCTCTGTCCTGCTTCAAACAAGAAACTAACTTCTTTCAAGACTGTATTTCTCTTGGCTTTGGCCACAGCAATGAGGATGAGATGGGAAAATTTCAAGTCCATCATATCTTGTTCACTGCTCGGAGGGTTAGGAATCGTTTTCTTTGTCCTGGAAGTTGTGGTAAAAACTCAGAACCTCAGTTGCAGAAGAGATTTGGTTCTTAATTCATTCCCTGTGAGACAATGATGTTGGAAACAAGGATAAAATGCTGCTTTGTCCGGTCCATGCCATAAAGTACTATCTGATAAGGACCTTCTCTCTGAGGCCAGGGTGTGAAAGACTTTTCATTAGTACTGGTAGGCATAAGAATGTAGTTTCCAAGAGTATCCTGTCCTGGCTGTGTGAGGTAATAAAAATGAGCTGGTGACTCCTCTCCAGAGATGTCCTCCCTTCCTGCTCATAGCACACAAAGTCATGGGCCTTTCCCTAGGTCTTTCAGAGGAAAAAGTAAGTATCCCTTGTTTTCAGACCACTGAGCTGATTAACTCTGTCCATCAGGCTAAGAACCAATTGGTTAGGGCAGGAGTCTGTGGGTGAACCACATTATAGCGAGAATAATTTCTATCACCAGAAATAAAGTCCTCTAACTCTTCTACCAGCCGGCCGCGGGAATTGAACTCCCCGTCGATGACAGTCTGCCCACTCGGCCAACAGGATGATGTCATTTCTTTCTCTCTCTCTCTCTGCAAGTACAGTTAACATTTGGACAATTTTGTTTTCTTCCAGTACTATCTGAATTATTAATCTTAATCAGGAGTAGTGTACCACCTTCAAGCTGTAATTGTCAGCAGATGCATAGCATATGAAGGCATGAGTGCATGCACAGAGAATAAGCACAGTGGTCCACAGGTGCTCATGCATATACAACCACTTGTTTGTCTATTTATTTTATCTCTTAGACTACTGAATTTTTGTGTCTAGGGACAATCATGATAGCAATTTAGGCTCCATATGATTAAAGGGTTTGAAAGAAAAATATCTTATGGTAAGTTATACAAACCTATGGTTTAATCACTGATATGCATTTGGTCATTTTCTCAAAAGTAATTATCTGCATCACTAATTAACAATAAAAAAGAAAAAATATCCAACAATCCATTATGCTATGGTACCAAAACACATTTGTTCATAATGTAAGCAATCAGCTCTCCTCCTGACCATCATCATCATCATCATCTTCATTATCACTATCTTCCATTTCTTCCACTGCTTCCGTTTCATCCACAGCTGAAACCGCTGCCTCCTCTGGCTCTGCTGAATCACCTTCCAAAGACTGCTTTTTAAATCTTCTTAGCTTAAAATTTGTTAGGTAACGAAGTTCTCCATTCCAAGCCTTGAAGATTTTCAGTGATTCAGGATTTAGCAAATCTATGGTCTCTGTGGAATCACAAAAATATTAACATCAAGAAGCCTTTGGTCTACATAAAGACTAATATTAACAACAAGAGGCCTTGGTCTAAATAAAGGCTAACAGTTTTTGCTTGTCCTCTAACAAACATGTTACTTTGGTACAATGGGAAATATAGCAACAAATATCAGTACTATGATCACAGTACTCACCTAAGACATCTAGCCACTTCTGCATGTACTGTATAGTATTCAGTCAAGAATTTCCCTATCTACCTGTATTCCTATAAAACTCTGGACACCTACTGTGACCCTATCCTGGTCCCTGGGGCTATGGTTTGAAAAAACTTGAATGTAATCTACATCAGCAAGACTGCATATTTATCTGACACAATGCAACACTGCTGCTCTTGAGAGGAAAGTTTCCCTGGGGGCCACGGCTTGAACAAAATTTAATCTACACTACATATGGAAGTTTTGACATTTCTAGCACAATGGTTCTTGAAAAGATTTTCAAGTGACCCCACCCTATTTTAGAAAAGGGTGACCCTCTTTGAATGACACTGAATCCTCTCTACCCATGGATGCTTTATGCAAAGTTTGTTTGAAACGGGTCTGGAGGTTGTGAAGTACAAAATATGAAAAAAGTTAGGCCTAACAGATACTCACACACACACAATATATAGTTTGACCAGAAAAGCTCACCCACTTTCAGCTCTGGCGAGCTAAAAATAAAGACATTAAACAAAAGTCTGTGATAAAGTTCTTAAAATTTACCAAGTTTTCTAATTCACGTCTTCTTTTTAGGCTATACTGTTGTATTTTTTTCTTTCTATCATTATTGCTTTACAAACTTTTTTTCTCAATGCTTTTATTTGTTTTTAGGATGTGCTATTATTATTATTATTATTATCATTATTAAATAGTTTACCCCGAGCTCTATGTCAACATTCTTACTTCTTACAGGGTGTGGCCTGAAGGATTCATTCTTATTAATAAACTGCAACAACTTGAACATTTAACAATAGTAAAAATTAAACTGCTGAAGATTCTGAGAAAATTATTTTCAGACTTGTTTCTGATATTCCATTCCATTGTTGGTTGAGAGTTGGACAATCACTGAAGATATATTGGACTGTAAGTGCTGATCTATGTTCTCTGCATCCAAGGATTTGGTCATGTGGGCTTAATCAAATTACCAATAGGTTAGATCAGTGTTACCAATATGAAGATAGGATATTACTCCACTGTGGCATTCTTTTTTGGAGTGAAGGACACCACATTCCCACAGCCAGTTTAAATTGTTTAATATGCTTTTGTCAGAATTTATTCCATAATTCCTGCCATTTAGCCTACTCAAGCCAATAGGTTCTGAAGATGTGCTGGAGTAAAGAACACCACATTCCACCAGGTGGTTTAAACTGTTTTAATTTATTACTGCTAGGATTGTTATTCCATACTTCTTGCTGTTTAGCCTACTCAAGTTGATGGGTTTTAGAGATATGGTGGAGTGAAGAAAATCACATTCCAACAGTTGTTTTAAATGGTTTTGTTTCTGTTGGAATTGTTGTTCCATAATTCCTGCCACTTAGCCAACTGACTGTGTTATCTCTAAAGGAGGTGCTGAGGAGTCTAACACTGATCAGGGGTCTTTCTTTCTTTGCTTATTAACACTGATCAGGGGTCTCTCTCTCTTTGCTTATTTCTGTGACTGATTGATTGATTATGAAATTTAGGTCTTGAAGACCAAGCGCCGGAACCCATCAGAATTATTCAGGGCAGCAATGAAGATGAAATATATAAATTAATGATGTGATTGATAATGAAAAGGTGAATGATAACATACTGTGCTAGTAAAATTCAGTGTTAAAATATGAATGTAAAAATGAAGAATGATTTTAAGTAAAACCCATAAAAAATAAATAAAACTAAAACTATTATATTTAAAATATATAATTAAAACATAAATATGACAAATCTTTAATAAATATACTAAATTATATCTCATTAAAAGATCAGATGGAAGGAGCCATGATTGATGCCACCAAGTCATCCTGCATGGCTGTAAGGAAGTTGTCCGCCTGATACTGGAGAACAGGAACATCCTGATCTGCAGCAAAAATTTAAACTGATCCAAATCACCACAAGCAGAATGCAACCAAAAAAGTCAGAACTGCTTTTCCTTCTAAAAGGAACTTCAAGGCCCCTTCAATAAGTTCATAACAGACTGGCAGTGTTGCTTCCTTGAGACCATTAGGCACACCAAAAGTCTTGCGGTAACGTACAGTTGGCCCTCAGTATATGTAAGTTTACTTTACACAGTTTCACTCTTGCAGGGTTATGCATGGAAAAACAAAATTAAACGTGAAAAAAAAAATCGGTATGAGCAAGTGAAAACATGATCAGGAGATAGGTGTAAGGCAATGCTACAGCATTTCCATTTCACTGCTTTAATACTTTAATTATTAGGTTATAGAGAGAGAGAGAGAGAGAGAGAGAGAGAGAGAGAGAGAGAGAGAGAGAGAGAGAGAGAGAGAGAGAGAGAGAAGCCTGTACTGTACACACACACACCCTTTCTCCCTAATCGCGTCTAATTTTTTATTTCTTCATGCTTTGTCATAATTTTCCTTGCATAAAACAATGCCAAACCATAAAACTGATAAACCTAAATCATCACTACAGTCCAGGATAATGTGCATTTAGTGCTGTGCATAGTACAGTAGTTACATGGTCGAAACAGTGTCAGGTGACACTTAGGCATTTCCTTTACACTATGGTTAGTATTAGGTTATTGTGTGTATGTGAGAGAGAGAGAGAGAGAGAGAATTATAATGCTAGATCTTCACTCTCCAAATTCAGGATAATGCACATTTAGTGCTGTGATCTGCACAGTAAGGAAAATATACACAGTAATCATAAATTGTCTATTTACTCTATTTACGTTTAGTTTAATATTTTTGTTCTTATTAATACTGTACTGTATAATAAATATTGTATCCACGATTTTTATGTATTCTTTTCTTTGTATAACTAATAATGGTTATAAGAGGTATATAGTATCAGGATTTATATGGGCATAAACAGGCTGTTTGTACACTATGTTACATAAGGGGTTTGCACTCATGCATGGTTTCAAGATTACATAAGGGATCTTAGAACGTATTACCAGTGTATGCTGGGGCCCCCTGTTCAACACTATTCAATGGTTATAGGAAGGAGTAAAGAACATCCAAAGGTATAAATTCCCTAAGGCAAGATTTGACTTCCACAAAGAAGCTGACGCATCAATAGCCACAAGTTCTTTCTGAGGAGTGAATGTATACAAATGGCAAAGTCAATGACGATTGCTAAAAAGTGATTACAGAGTTGTAACCTTTTGAAACTGTAGTTCATTATCCTGTAGATTTTCTCACAGTAACAAATGAGAGTACAGATTGCATCTGCCCCAGAGAACATGTTTGCTGAGTGAGAAAAAGTCTGTTTCTCTCTATGCTTCCCCCTTCCCCTGAAGCATGAAGTATAAACTGTTCTGATGCTAGAACAAGCGTAGTCCTGGAGACCATGCGTGCACAGAGCAAACAGATTTCTCAAGCCTGCCCTTTTACAACTCCCTGGAGACCCAGTATGGGAAAAGTGAGGGGGGATGTGCAGTTCCACCCCAGTGCGGGCTCAGGGGTGCATGAGGGTGATGGGGAGGGAACAGTCTTCTCTTCTAAGTGGGCATGCATAGAGGCAACAACCTTACCAAAAGTATGATGATCAAAAGCAGGTGATTTGACATCTCTGCTAATCTGTGACGAGGACAAGCACGAGAGGTCATTCTGGACTTCTTACATGAGGCCTTAGACTTTACCTTTTTCTTCTTCTTCGTCTTAAGCAGAGGAAATGGGTCCAGGGACAAGGAGGGGGAGAGAAGATGATCTTGAAGATGACAATAATGGTGAGAAAATAGGAAGTGAAGAGGAATTACATATCTTCCTTTTCATTTGGAATGCCTTGTTCATCTGACACATCAAAGATCTGGTCTGGAACTGGAGATGTGGAAAAACATTTGCCAGAGGTTCAGCTACTGAAAGAGCCACTGCAACCAGAGGATTACCTTCCTTAAACAAGGAGCAGCAGCTACGGGTCATAAGACAACAGCTGCTGAATGTTGCATAATTCCTTGTTCCCTAACAAGATGAAATGAACAGAGTTTGTTATACTTAGGTTCAAAGAAAAAGAGCTGGAGGGGCCCAGTTGCATCAGAAACAGTGAGCACCTCTATTACTTCCCCCTCTTACCAAACTACAAAAAGAGTAATACTTATGTGAATCTACCGATCAGAAATAATCACATTGGTGCCTGTGTTCCTTGCATTAGTACTGATCATATTTTCACTCCATAAAGAAAGAAAAACACCACCAAGCGACACAAAAAACTAACAGAGTACACAGTGAAAAAAAATCCAATGCAAATGCAAAGAAACAAGCCACTCACCTAGTCAAACGACCACACACGTAGAGAGGAGGAGGCACGACGGTACTGTGCAACAGCCAACGAAAAAATGGCTAGCATCAGTAGGTGAGTGAGGGGTATTCCCCCTCCTCCCCACTTTGCCACCAGTGAACTAACTTGTTATCAAGCTCATTGACTGTTCCAGCTCATGCTGAAGGATGTCTCATAGGAACAAAATATCAATCAAGAATTTCTCAGCATCAATCAAAAGAAATAGACAGAATAATCTGATGCTAAATAATATAACTCCCCCTACTCAAAATATTCGACCTACCTTCATACCACCTCCCCAGCCAGCTAAACAGGCCCTGCCCAAAACCATCCTTGTATCATCACCACCTACCATTATGAGCAGAAGTTTGCACAATGGCAGCAACCTTCAAGGGTCACCACAAAACGATCATAATTCAAAACTGGAAGCAACTCCATGCAGACAGATCACTAAATTTAAATCAATAACACAGCTTTGTACTTCGTAAGTCATCATCTGATTTTCCATGAAAACATGAGACAGCTACAAATAACACTACACAACAAACTGCTGTTGAGTTTATATTGTGCCTCCTCCTCTTGGCATTTAAATTTCTTTGTTTAAGCAAGTAAATCATAAAGCAGCTGACTGAAGTTCCTTGTTTCAGCTGGTTAAGAAATGCACTTCAGACAGCTGCATCATGATTTACCTGCTGAAATGAAGTGGAAAAGGCACAATATAAGCTCAAGGATATACAAACTGCCATTGTTCTTATTAGGTGTGCCTCATGTTGAATTTGTTATTATTTTTTAATTTTTTTCATATCTGTCATCCTGTTCGACTGGATGGTATAGTCTGGGGTTCCAGGTTGCATACTGCCTCATTTGGAATCCATCACTTTTCTCACTATGTGCTCTGTTTCCAACAGCACGCTCTTCTGCATGAGCCCTGGAGCTACTTTGGCATCTAGTTTTTCCAGGTTCCTTTTCAAGGATCTTGGGATCATGCCTAGTGTTCCCATGTTTATGGGTACATGTTCCACTGGCATATCCCTTACCCTTCTTATTTCTATTTTCAGGTTTTGCTACTTATCAATTGTTTCTTTTTCTTTCAATGACATAATAATAATAATAATAATAATAATCATCATCATCATAATAATAAAAATGCTTTATTTATATTAAATGATTCAGTTCCTGGGTTGTTAGCTGAATACAGTGTTCAGACTTACATCAACTCATTTCAAAGAGCACATAATCTTCAGTGATGACTTTGCATTTCATTACCTGTACCTGTACAGCAAAAGTCTGTATCATGTGCACTATTTTCATATTAAGAGTATCCTCTCATATGCCATCTTCCATGCAATAAATCCAATGAAATAAGGACTGAGCAATTAATTAGTTCAATTTAGTATGATTCACTGTAGGCAAATTTGCCTCTAAAACCTCTCTCACCACTGCCTTTGGGGAGAAAACTACTTTAATCTCTGGTCCAAAGGGCTGTCGGAAATTCCTTAATTCCAGGTGCGGACCCGGTCAGAGATAATCATCACCCGAGGCAGGTCAGCTGGTGGGCTGAACACATGCGTTCGCCACCTTGAAATTGCAGCCACGCTGCCCGCATTTCCATGTGGTCAGAGTGATCACAACGCCACCTTGGAAGAAGAGAAAGCGTAATCCCCAAAGCCATAAAGGGCCTTGGAGAGAGACTCTTGATCTTACAATTGTTCGGGCATCCATGGAGGACAGACAGAACTCCGTCCCTTGCTCCATTAAATTGCCTATTTCCAACACGTGGCTGGCAGCATCCAAAGTAACTTTTGTTGTGACTTAATTCACTTGCCCTCCCAATCACTGGCCCCTCATAAGAAGAGAACTTCAGCTCCTAAGAAAGGTAAAGTACCAGGATTTAAGGTTTTTGTCAGCCACATTCCCTAGTTGCCTTCAATGAATTTCTCCTATTTTTCATTGTGCGATTTACCTACAGTGGGACCTGTATTGCTTTTCATATATTGTGCTGTTTAATTTGCAAAGCGTTTATGAGAAGTGTAACGTAATTGTATGATGTTCGAGTCACTGGAATCGAGTTCAGTCTCGGCATCTATGCAATTCCTTGATTCCTTCATTACAGTGCTAGTTTTGGTTGAGTAGCCATAAGTGTTTCAATTGCAGGTCAGGAGTATTCAGCTGTGGATCTGTGCACCATCTTGTGTGCGTAGTGGCCCCAACTACCTCGTTTTCAACACCCTTTGAAGCAGGCAACCCATTGTATTCCCTCCAGGGAATTCCCTGTCATTTGCTCTTCAACTTATTACACCAGAATTACGCTACCATTCTTCTGATGTGTTTCTTTTGTAAATGAAATGAATTAAGTTAAATCCCAGAGTTTATCTAATCACTCCCCTCTCAAAGTAGGCCCTCAGCCATATTTTGTTGTTTATAATTTTAGCTGTCCTTAAGACCAGAGTCCAGATTTTTGTGGTAATTAAGGTGAGTTGCATATCATCCTACTATACCCCATTCCTCTAGCAAGACCCCAGCTTTAAAATTTTACCAACGACTATTATTATTATATCATTATTATTACTACTGTATTTCTAATTTTGGTTGTTTTGTTTAACCAGACCAAAGTCAAAACAATTGACTTTTGCACTAACAGTTATATTGAAATAAAAATACAATTAAACAAAACTTACCAAATCCTGCTCCAGTAAACAGATTTGTTTCATTTTCATAAGTTATATTTATTCGATCTTTGCGACTGGCATGCTGATTGAAATTTCTTCCAGCAATGCTTTGTTTCAGGGATATTTGCTCCAGCTCTTCTGAGTTACGATCAATATACCTGGAAAATACAGATAAAGTGAATATTCTTTCATCTTAGACAATTTTGTAAAGTTTCTGTTCAAGCAAGAGAAATTTATATCACAATGACCTCTAATTTGTTTAATAACAAACCCCTAACTTATGGTGTAATGTCCTTTGTCATGATATGTTTCTGAAACAAACCTTTTCTGAAGAAAGGTCAGTCTCTAACAGGCAAGCAATGTGCCTTTGCTGTAAGGTCCAATAAGTTTTTGGGTGCCAACCAAACATTTGTTGAGAATTGTCTAATTTGTTCATTTTTACTCATTTGCATATTCTCATCATTCTCATAATAAATATTTATTATTTTGTCATATTTTTTACTAATTAGTACACAACTTAGTTCACACTAAAGCTTATTGCATCACCTCCTTTGGATGGTAGTTCAAGAGGGGTAAAACTACTATACAACTACAGTATTTTCTTTCTAGGATATTGTTGTCAGGTTGTTTTCCATATTTAAGATCAGACTTAGATCCCTTTTCTTCATGTTGCTGGCTTTCTTATATATCTGTACACACTGCCTCTTTCAGTATATATGTTAGTCAGTGTCTACAAATTTTCCTCATGATACATTGTTTGCTTTATACAACCATTTTAACTTTTTGTTTAGTGCTTGACTTAATGAATTATTTGTTTTACTTCTTCACGTTTTACAGTGAGCTTTCTTTTTGTTCTGAGCTATTCATTCATAAATGAAGTTAATGTTGCATTTCTGATGTTCTTTACTTTATCATTACTCTTAATGCTTAAGTAAAAATGGATGGTAACAAAACTCAATGACAACGGCAAGGTTTAGCAGGCAGGCGTTCCATGCTTACATTGTAACTAATGCTCAAGACCCTCCCTTGTTATTTTTGGCTAGTCTCAGAAAGGTATTTTATACTAATCTTGCCTGTCCATTACATGTGGATTGGTTTGAGTCAATTGCCGGTTTATAACAAGAGATGTTATGAAAGAGATCCCTTTTGTTCACAGTGGCTCAGTTATTTGAATAGTGGGAGACTATAATCATCTTGGAAGCAAGCATCTGATCATTAAAATAGTCACCTGGTCCTATGCAATATGTTGTCTACTATCATTAAGAGAAGCTCGAACTGGTTCCTGTCCTTATGAAAAAATAACTGGCTCCTGCCCTCTGAGGATGGGTGGTTTTTGCAATCTGAGATTGGATGGTTCCAGACCATGAGATCAAATCAGGTGTAAGGGAGTCAGGGTCATCCCTGGTCATTACCAGTGTAGTCCTGGATCTGGTAGAGACTCCATAAGTATTAGGCTGTTAGAGGAAGGTGATCAGAGGCATCCATGGGATGACTGTAACCTCCGCTAGAACTGTAGCCGTTCAGACGAAGCATGACATCCTTGTGGATGGCTTACAGAAGAAGAAGAAGAAGACCACTGTGACCATTGTTCAGGGTGATCCAGGTTTGCTTTTCCACCAAGTTACATGAAAAATTTGTTAATTAGTAATTTCCTCTGTTGTTTCCCTCTAAGGGGAGCAGGGTGTGTGTGTGTGTGAGGACACTATGGCTGGAGGCATCCACCAGAGACTTTTTATACCTGTCCAGGCATTTGCTGGAACCATTAAGCTAGAGGCATGGGTTCACACATCCAGGAAGGGAAGGGCACCATTGACACTGTGTTCACAAGTGTGTTTACAAATGAAACAGGAAAACGGCATTCTTCAAAAGTCCTCCTTAAAAGAAGGAGTATCTCTGAAGAATGCTCTGTTCTCTGCTTCACTTCCTTTCAATAAATACCCCTAAATATCTGGATTTCATTACTTACCTCTGAATCAAATTAAGGATATCCATAGGTGTGTATTTTTCTAATGAAGAGTCCATATTTTCTTTGAACCACAGCAATTTATCACCTAAAACTTGCAGCTTCATGTTACTTTCACTACGACGTTTCTGCATTTTCAAAGACCTGAGAAGATAAGAGAAGAGTATTACTAAATAGAGGTTCCAGGGTTTCTTCATGCTAAACAGAAAAAAATGAAGACTATTTCAGAGTGAAATTCACACTGATATAAGGTCTCAGTCCACTATAGTGGTGAAATATTTTGGAGAGATGAACGCTTACTGAATTTTGTTACTACTGTATTAAAAAGCCTTTTACAGTACTTACAGCAACCAAATCTCAATTTGGGAGGGAGTAAAATTGTTAAAGCCCTAAACCACACTGAGATATGAAGAATCAACCTTGCTGTTTAGATGAACAGTATATATAGCACTAATCTACAGAGCTGTGTATGAGTGACAGAACCCTTGTAACAGTAAAGTAAAAATCTGTAAATGTATGCCTTTGGAAAAATGACTACATTTCTCAGTGGATCTTTTCTTTTCTTTTGTTACTACATAATTTACTTTGTAAGTACAAGTTTCCCTTTGTTCTATACATATTTTACTTTTTTTTTGTAAAAGGTGGACAAGTAAGTCCGCAATCTGCTGCAAAGTACTTCTAACCAGAGAGAGAGAGAGAGAGAGAGAGAGAGAGAGAGAGAGAGAGAGAGAGAGAGAGAGAGAGAGAGAGAGAGAGAGAGAGACCCACTGTGGCACCAATCAGGGATGATATACTCCCTGGTGCAAGGTAGTTCAGGCTACCTCAAAAGTGTGGCTAAAAGTGAAGAGTGGGCAAAGAGGAATCTCTGGCTGCCTCAATCACAACAACTAGTAGATTGGGATACAACTCGACATGCAGCCAACAGCAGCTACCTGGGTTATCTGACACATGGAGTGACAAGGTTTGGTTGATCACTCGGCAAATAAGACTGACAGGAGGAAAGGTGGATGATATCCAGATGTCCCAGGGGCTGCTGGAAGGCATTTTCCATGGCAGTCCTGGATCTTGAACAGAAGAGTAGAACATCTGGAGCTTCCTGTATACCCATGTGGCAAACAGGTTGACCAATAGAGTTCACCAAAGCTCAAAGAGCCTCCCCCAACTACTTAACTATTATAGCTGCAGTGTTCCTGGCTGACAGCTCAACAGCTTGGCAAACTGCCTACTTGTGCTGCTTCACTAATTGACAGAGGTAAAGGGAAGCTGTACCCCCATCGTGTCACTCATTAGTCAACACACAAAGTGACCCATCACACAATCCTGAAATACTCGTAAGGCTAGCAGCGCTGCATTCATTTCCAAGATGTTGATATGTGGATGAAGAACAATATCTAATACAGGTTCTCTTGAGGTGGAATTTAGTGTCAAATTACAAAAAACAAAATCAAGCAATGGGCAGAATGAATCAGATTTGGAAGTAAACTGATATTACATTTAAAATTAAGAGTATACGAGAATCTAGTTAAATCTATATTGCTGTACATATTTTTATAAAATTTCGTTATCATAATACCATAAGGGTACTGGTAATTATGGAAGTTCCATTTGTGGATACAATAATGATGAAGGGTGGATGAAGATGACTTGGGCATGCCCTCTGTACAACCCCTATAAGAATTGCATGTGATAGTGTAAGCTGAGCTCTGGTGGGCACAGCATGGGCTGGAAGACCTAAACCAATTTTGGATAAGAATAATGAAAAAGGAGGCTGGAATTGAGTGGAAATCTCTGAAAGATGAAGAACAGAAAGACATAAAAGTAAGAATTTCACAAAGCCCCTTGCATCTGATCACATTGGAAGAAATGAAGTTGAATAAAAATAAATATAAATATTTTTAGTATCACTTGCCACATCAGGAACTTGAGAGGCACCGACATGGTTACCTCTTAAGTTTAAACATTGATCATCCTTAAATTAACAATCAATGGCAAATTTCAAGAACCCAACTAAATTAAACAACAGGAAACTGCCAGTGAAACAACTTACGATTTCATTTGAAAATATAAAAAATTCACTTAAGTACTTCAGTGTTGAAACACAATGTTCAATGTCTTGATATAAAAAGGATAGTATAACTGAATGACATAAACTTGGTATTCTCACTTTAACGCACCAAGAATATCAATGATGATTATAAAAAGGGAAGATGGAGTCCCTCTAGTGAAGGCAGTCTCACTTGCTATTAACCACCATTTTGCTTGTTTATAACTGATATTGAAATCTTGGTTCTAGAATTCCATGCAGAATCCAGTCAAGATTTATTTTTCACATGGACACAGGAATTTTACACAAAAAATATATATATATATACACCCCAAAACTCTAAAATTTCCAGTAAAACAGCAAAGCTGTGTATTTATCACAGACAACTTGAGTGCCTTCCTGGACTTTTTGTTAATCAATATCGTAGATTCTGATATGGTCTTGTATAATATTGCTATGAAGGTGCAAATGAAAAGCTACACAGCACAAGAAATAATAATAAAAAAAACTCTTACCTGCTGAACTGCTTATTCAATTTTTTTGCTTTCCGACTCTTAGGATGTACCACTTTCTTATTGTCCTTAAGTACGTTTACATTAGGTTTCCCCTGAAAAGTATAATTAATGCAACAATACATTAATGAATTGTATATAAGTTATTCATACAGAATTAAAACATGATAACTTAAAATATTTTAGCAATCTAGCTCCGCACCTGTTTTTACCTTGGGAACTTGTTTTTCCTACACTTTTAGGGCTCCTGAAAGCGGAGATGGACTTGCTTGAAGGTGCTAACAGCGCAATGTGATTGGTTAGTTAAGGGTTTGCAGGGGGTTAGCTCCCCAATCTCAGAGTTTCCTCAGAAAGGGGCTGAGACATGAACAGATGGCTCCCCTATAAATGTTTGGGAGGGCAGCAGTAATGGTGGGGCTTGTCTTTGTGTCGGCTCGCTTAATGTTCTTGTTTGCTCTCTGTTTATTTCGTAGTTTCTCGTGTCTGGGGTGCCAAAAAATGTAGATTTTGGCCAGTTTCTCATCCCCAGCCGTGTACCCCACCCATAACCCCGCTTTCCCTTGGGGTCCCCTGAATTGCAGGGCAGAAACAAGCGGGGGAACCGTTACATAGCCAACTAACGCTCTCCCGGGGGTATACCCCACCCAGAACCCCGCATTCCCATCGGGTCCCCTAGCTTGTTGGTTGAGGGGGAGCAGATCACCTGTCCCCAGGTATACCCCACCCATAACCCCCCTTCCCCGTCGGGTCCCCTACCTTGTTGGATGAACTTCAGGGGTTAAATACAGGTTAATTAGACTCGAGCGCCAAAAATGAAAGGTAAATTTATAATTAGCAACCAAAAAACTGTAGAAAAAGTCAAGTTATAGTGCCGTCGGCGCCTGGAGCTACTGTATAGTTCTACCTTTCTAAGTTTCAATTTTGCAAAATGCATTAAGGGCATTTGAAGGGACATTTGACCCTCCAGGGGCTAGTACTGAACATGGCAAAGGACATTTGACCCTCCAGGGGCTAGTCTAGTACTGAACACGGCAAAACAGTGTAGATGAATCACTGTTTGGGTTGTTTACAGTTTAGTTGGCCAGGCTGCGCAACACCTTCTGCCCGCACTACAATCACTCCGCCAAGGTAAGTAGTTCCACGACCCGACCCTGCTCGCGACCCCACGTGGCCTGATACCAGACCCAGTTTGCCAAGATGTCGTCCGTGCTGTCCGCGTCGCATCCCGCACACTTGCAATTAGCTGCCGCCAATTCGGTGACGATATTTGATTTACCTGTTCTATGCAATGACGAGAAGTCATTGCTAGTGTTCTTAATGAAAAGTGGGCTTGTTGGCGATTTCAGTGGTGTTTATGGCCACTGCAAAGAATGCACTGTTGGTCTGGTGAAACATGGTGACAGTTTCCCTTTCAAAGCCTTTCTTGAATTAATAAATGTACGTATCCATTAAGTAGAGTCGATTCAACACCCACCCAAATACAGCCTAATTTCGCTGAAACCCGACAATCCTGAGACGTTCGCCATACAAACGGAATCGCCATCTCCACCCGTTCCTGTTCTGCCAGTTCCAGTCGTCGAGATCCTGCCAAAACCAGCCATCCCAGCCCAAAAGAGAAGAAGAACAGAGTTGCCGAATTTTTCTGATGATTCTGATTTCGACTAAGGTAAGTGTGGTTTTTTATCAATTGACAGTTATACATTTTACTGGCTTTCTGTGGGGAACCCCCCTCGGCCAGGTCAGGGCACGCCGTCCTGTGTGAGGTTAGGCAGGTCCGATCTTGTTAGGTCAGGACCTGCCATAACAGGAAGGGTTAGGTTGATTTATGTCAGCTGGCTTTCTGGGGGGCCAGCCAGGTTAGGGCACGCCGCCCTATGTTAGGTTAGGTAGGTAACGTCTGGTTCGGTCAGGACCTGGCACTACAGGAAAGGTTAGGTCTGCTTGTTACGGAAACGATGGTAAACATTAGCTTCCGTCCCGGCGCCATCTTGTTTGTATTCGTCCAGCTGGTTTCCTAGTCGGAACCTACCGCCATCTGTTTCAGGGCGCGGTCCCCTAGGTTAGGTTAGGTTAGACGCGGTCGGTTGGGACACTTGCGAACGAAACAAGTCAGGGATGTTCATAGGACATTAAAATATAGGAAAATTATATTTCCAAGTCCAAAATGCGATAAACTTTTCAAGGAAAATTTTACTATACGGCAACGGGACCATTAAACACGAACGACCTCAAAGACAATGTATAGCAATTAACCCAGGTCTAAGCTTGTCAAATATCAGATTTTGGTGGATTTTTCTGCTTTTGGGATATACATGACTTTAATGTATTTGAAAGTGTGTAAAAACTGATCCACATCATAAATATAATGACTATTTCACTCTATCACGAAATAGTCTCTACAGTTCAGAGGCCTACTTGACATTTAACACCAATACCAGGCTTATATTACGTCTAGCAGGAGTGAAATTTCCTCTCTAATCTTTAATTGGACCTCATCTAAGTTAGGGGCCTGCCATATCAACTTACCATTGTTGAAAAATTTCACTGAAGTCGCGAATAAAAACGGTACACCAACACTGCTTCAGAACACTTTGGCTACTAACACTGTATCACAGTTCCTTCAACACGTTGTTTACTACTGATATTTATGGTGGGAATTCTTATTTTTCAAGTTTTATGGTAGCTATGACCGCGAGGATCTTCGCGTTTACAGTGTAAAAGTATAATTCTGTGTTTTAACGTTAATTTTCTTCGTTAAGTTTAAGAAAATTTAGCTGTAAACGAGAAACGGCACATGTACGTGTAGTAGTATTAGTTGTAGACGGGATTTGCCTTTGAAACGGCTCCCCCGCTCGTTTTATTCCTCCCTTGTATGCGTTTAAGTTTTTTGTCTCTAATACCATAAATCTTTTTATAAATATTTTCATATATATAATATATCTAATATATATACATATCTATATAGTAGAACTATTTAAAGCTCCGCATGGGGTATCACCTTGGAAATTTGACTATTTCTATGGTATTTTTGTTGCTTGTCAAGAATTTACCGTTATTTTTTGCCTGTCGACTGTAATTAACCTCAGAAGTTATATGTTTTTGTATGCTTGCCATCCTGGAATGCTATCGCGCATGCGCAGTTATAGGGGAACTTTTGGAGTTTATTTCACTGGAGGGGTGGAGCCCCCCAACTAAGTAACACGGCCTGCTAGGTTAGGGTACGTTAGGTTAGTATAGTTCCTTTCATAATAGGTTTCCTTAGCCAATCCATTCTTGAACGTATGTCTCCCTAATGACCTGCGCATGCGCGGATCCATTCCATAACATCATGACAGTCCGGTCTTTCTCCCAACAATTTCCCCCCAAAAAAAAAAAAAAAACACGCGTTCCCAAAGGGTCTCCAACCATGTTGGATAGAGATGATGTGAAGTTAATAATAATTGACTGACAAACATCACCTCCTTCATCAGCAACACTAAAAGTATAGGAAAAATCAACTTCCAAGGTAATAGTCTGTGCGGAGCTATTATGTAGTTTTACCGTATATACGTATGCACACATGTATAATATATATGTATATAATTATATACATATATAAATATATAATATATGTATAATATATATATATATATATAATATATATACAATATATATATATATATATATATATATATATATATATATATATATATATATATATATATACAAAATATAAATATATTATACATACATATATGTATAAACCAATCAAAGCAGGTTTACGTAGGTGAACTGAAATGAAATGAAACCGAATAAAAGCAAGCCAACTTCGGTGAAACCACCGCCACAGAGAATGCATTTGCATTGGTACACTGTTTGTCAAAAGTTCATGAAAGCGAATCTTCATCAAGATTCCTTATTTACTGATAAACGTGAATCTTGAAAACTTCACATGTACTGAAATACACCAGTCTTCTGCGTGAATCATGGGCAGTTGAAGGTATTTTTACTTTGAATCACCGAGTTGATAACGGTGAGTTCGCCAAGTAAATGCGTTTTCTGCCATTCTGACTTGCCAAGATTTAAGATATAACGAGATGTTTTAATATGGGATTAATCATATCTGGAATTGGCCTAGCAGAATGATATGCTGTGTTGCTTGACGTCCCAAACAAATTTTTGCAGAGAGAATCTGCTTACGGTGATAAAACACTGGAAATTAAAAAAACTTGCTTGCTCAGGAAAGAGCTAATACGCATAGCAACTGTCAGATTTGCAGTTACAACGATGTTATTCTTCGCAGTGTCATACAACACCCAAGTGCATAGCTTTTCAAGCGCTGAGAATGAATATGATCCCACGTTCCCCAGGTCCCCTTGTCCCCAAAAGATGACCTGGTCATCGCTATCCTCTTCAGGTACTTAACGGACTCCGTTCCATTAAACTAGCCTATGTCCCCGCCTCCCCCCAGCCGGCCCGTTAAACACCTGACTCAAAAGGCCACCATTGAAATCTGTCCTTTAGGTTAGAGTTACACGGTGTTTGCAGTCTTGGCTTGTTATCCTGCACTGCTAGCCTTCGTATTACTTTTGTGTTCCTTGAATTCTATATTTTGTTTTTAGAGGCCAAGTCACCTATCACATTTCCTCATTTTTTTCTGGTTTTTTATGTTTCTCGTGCGCAACAAATCACAAACTAAATTTCAAGGCGCTGCTAAAACATCTGAACGTTGTAAAATATCAAACAATATGAGACATTAAAAAACAGATGGCAGAGCTTAAGACAAATCAAGATGCCTAAGGCAACATCTGCTTGAAAATGCTATCAAACGGGCCTGTGGACAAGCAAATATACTTCAAAATATCAACGCCGGTCGTCAGACGTTCAAGGACTACATGCAAAACTCTGCATACAGTTTCAGTACAGCCAAAACAATTTAAAATTTCAAAACTTCAGTTAAGAATGCTCACCATTAATGATCGATATAAGGTAATTTACTCCAAGCAAGAATTACCTTTACAAAATGCTCAAGTTTGGTAATTTTGTAACACTGGAATATACAAAGTGCACTTTAATAGCTCATACAAGATATAAAATCTAAGAACTACGAACTTGGTCTGTTAAAAAGGAAATAATTCTGACCAACCTGTTGTTACGTTTGAGCACCAGCTTCGTCTGGAATTTACATAAAATTTTCTACCAATCCTGAGAAAAAAAATTTCGCTACTAATCTATAAGGATATTGCAGTTACTAACCAAATCAGGAGAATTTAATAGAAGACATTCCAAGACGTTGCTTTTCTGAACGATGTCCATAGTAGCTTATGCCTCCACATGGAGATAATATACCCAGAAATGTCAGGTTATGGAAACTACACGTACAAAATTAATTTAATTAAATTAGCATCCTTACAATTAGGTGTAGACTTGATATAGAAAATCTGCGTGTAATCTATACATGTAATATCTACATTTTAAAGCAAAAATAAAGATACTGACTTAGAAGCATTTCCTGTGCACAATTGAGGGTCCAGACTCATCGTACTCTTGTTTGCTGATCCACATCTGTTGGAAGGTAGAAAGAGAAGCCAAGATTGAACCGCCGATCCAGACGGAGTATTTGCGCTCGGGAGGTGCGATGATCTTGATCTTCATGGTGGAGGGTGCCAGGGCAGTGATTTCCTTCTGCATTCTGTCAGCGATTCCTGGGTACATGGTGGTGCCACCGGACAGCACAGTGTTGGCATACAGGTCCTTACGGATGTCGACGTCGCACTTCATGATGGAATTGTAGGTGGTCTCGTGAATGCCGCACGATTCCATACCCAGGAAGGATGGCTGGAACAGAGCCTCTGGGCACCTGAACCTCTCGTTACCGATGGTGATGACCTGACCGTCGGGAAGCTCGTACGACTTCTCCAGGGAAGAGGAGGAGGCGGCAGTGGTCATCTCCTGCTCGAAGTCCAATGCGACGTAGCAGAGCTTTTCCTTGATGTCACGCACGATTTCTCGCTCGGCGGTGGTCGTGAAGGTGTAGCCACGTTCGGTCAGGATCTTCATGAGGTAATCGGTCAAGTCACGACCTGCCAAGTCCAGACGGAGGATGGCATGAGGAAGTGCATACCCCTCGTAGATGGGCACAGTGTGGGAGACGCCATCTCCAGAGTCGAGCACGATACCTGTGGTACGACCGGAAGCGTACAGGGAGAGCACGGCCTGGATAGCCACGTACATGGCTGGGGTGTTGAAGGTCTCGAACATGATCTGGGTCATCTTTTCCCTGTTGGCCTTTGGGTTCAGGGGAGCCTCCGTCAGGAGGACGGGGTGCTCTTCGGGGGCAACACGAAGTTCATTGTAGAAGGTATGATGCCAGATCTTCTCCATGTCATCCCAGTTAGTTACGATACCGTGCTCAATTGGGTACTTCAGGGTAAGGATACCTCTCTTGCTCTGGGCCTCATCACCGACATAAGAGTCCTTCTGACCCATACCAACCATCACACCCTGAAAAACGAGGCAAATTAAAACGTCATGAAAATTAAGCCTATTTCTAACGGTATGCCTAGCGGCGCTTTCACTTAAACCTGGAATATTAACTCACAGCACATCATTTAAAATATAGAAAGTATTTTCGGAAAATAATGGGTAAATCTGCTTACTAAATGTCAATAAATGAATTTTAAAAAGCAATTTTCTTACCTGGTGACGTGGTCTGCCGACAATTGAAGGGAATACAGCGCGGGGGGCGTCATCTCCAGCAAAGCCGGATTTGCACATTCCTGAGCCATTGTCAACAACCAACGCAGCTACTTCGTCGTCGCACATTTTGGTTTACCTGCAATAAAAATGAGGGGTTACATCGTGGCTAGAATTGATAAAATTCAGACTTCAAGTATTTCATTGAGCAGTTTTCAAATTTTAACTTTGAAACTAGAACCACTGCTATTTTGCACAACAGTGGTCATTAAAAATAAGCATCAAAACCTTGATATCTAAACCCTGGAGTCCCCCTCCCCATAGTTAAATACTCTACTACAAGACAACCGCTATAGACCTTCGCTCGGCTGAACGCGAAAAGAATTTAGAATGACACGGTCCACCAACTCCTACGCCTCTGGTCCATTTACGCTTGCCCTACAACTCGCCAACTAAGCCTCTTAACGTTAGGGGGCAGACGCGCCACCAAAGTACCGTAAGGTATCCGATCCGTTGGTCGCGTCAGCTGCGGCGTCTCAGATCCCGATGACCGGTGAGAGCTTAGGAGAGACCACAACCGGCCACGGAGTTTGAAAAGAACGCTCGCCGGCGGTTACTTTCAGAATTTACGGCGGTTACACTCAGAATTTTGGTTAATTTTAAGGATATTAAAATTATAACCGCCTACAAAAGATTTTTCGATACATTACCAAAGAATTTATAAGAAGCTGAGAAAAGTCTGATCTATACCAAGTCATGATTTGAGCTCAGAATGACTTTAATGAAACTGTACTTAAAGAATCTGTCATTAAATTGTCAGAACATATGCGATCGTCACTCGACTATACGAGGCATATAGATCTAATATTGAAAAGTGACTATCAATACAGCTTTTAAGGCGTTTTGTCAATTAGGGTATTTTAATACGAAACTTTACGAATTTCAGCTTACTCAAGACAAGATAATGTCGAACCAAAGCTTAAAATGTCAGAACACGCGGTTACAATGACTGCAGAAACGTTATTAGTGTAGTTACAAGACCCGCCCCACCCACAACAAAGCCGGCAGGAACGTAATTAAAGTTTTTAAGCAGTTGATTTACTTAAGTTCTCCAAACGCATCTCTTGCGTACATCTATTGCTAAATGCCCTGCAACAAAACCGGGCAAGCATCAGTAAAATCTTTACTACTAAAACAAAGGCTCGCAATACTGGCCGAAACGTTGATAAACGTTTAAAGGATGATTTGATACTTAAAATTCATAATATAATTAACGTTGCTGAATGGCAAACTCCCTTCAAATGATTCAATTCATTGTTACCAGACTTTATCAACGACCAAAAACAAAGAGAGCCCTTAAAAATCAAACTTCAAAGATTAACAGGCTAGTTTAGCGAAACGTTCGTGCGCCAAAATGACACCACACTGATCAACCGTTTTCCACGTCGATACAGAATTATTTGAAGTCCCAATGCACCGACGATCCTCACAAAATCACATAGCTTCTTGACTCACACAACACAAATACACTTCCTCGATATAGTTACCGTTTGATATAGTGAACGAAAAAGACTAGAGGGGAGTTCTTTCTCCAGCTGTAGATTGCCAGGAACTGACTTGAAAACGCCCGCGTGCTTACATTTATACACACCTTCCAGGGTGACGTCACATGGACTCCCGGGGAAACGGAGTTCTGGGCCAGATGGAGGGAGGGAGTGGAGTGTAGGAACAGCCGGACTAAAACTATCGGTAGTGGTAGACCATTTTTACCCCCATCCCCCTTCCAGCGGTGGAAAAACTATCCCCATATGTTGGGAGACCTTCGCTCACTTGGCATGGTACCGGAAGGGCATGCAGGACTATCGATTCAACAAGTTCTTTCTTCTCTTGAAATCTCCTGGATAGGGACTGAAGGATACGCCTCTATTTAAATGTTTATTTGGTTCCCCGTAGAGTTTTAGCACATGCCTAGTTCTAACAGGCCTGTCTCCTGAGCATTATTTACGTAGAGTCGCTAAGGATATGGCATTCCGTTTTTTTTTATTATTATTAACGTAGGATTCTACAGTTTGCACAAAAAATTAGAACGATTACGACTGTCAATTCCCTCAATAGTCTTTGTGTGTGTGTGTAATTGCTACACTGACTTGATTAGCTTATCAACTGCATTTTGTGACTGCAATTATCAACATCCTAGATACTGCAAAAGAGAGAAACATTAAAATTATGAAGTATAACGAGAGAGAAAGAGAATCATTGAGCCTGGGAAGGAGGGATGCAAAGAGAGAGGGGTGTGGTAGTTGGTAGGTGTTTCTGGGGGGTGGGAAGGGGGAGCAAGGGAGAAAAGATCAGCTGAGAGCGCCATAGAGCTCCGGCGAGGCCGGTACCCGCACCATGACCAAATAAGGAGAACATGTGTGGAGGGGCGGAGCTTAGCGGCCCTCGTCACTAGTCACACACTTTCGGTCTACTGTTGGCGAGCTTGGCGCCGTTTGCCGCGGCTTCCGTTAAGGAGAGAAAGAGTGACTCTGCTGTCTGCTGGCAGCTGGATTCCTGTCTAACACATTGATGTTCTTGTTGTTTTTGTTGTGGATTTACGTTTTATTCAAGTCGATTCCTCCAACAAGTGTGTTGTTGCATGGAAAGCTGACATGCTTCCTCAAGATACGGCAACGCTTTGCAAGTGTGCAATAAAAATTATTGTTTGAGTAAATGATTTGTGCCTCCTGTTTCAAGACATGTTCATTGACAAACCAGCCAAGTGAATCGCTTACCCGAATTCAATCTGATGGATTTACAGTAATATACAAAATAGATTTGATGCCATTTTACTCAACAGTTATTGACTCATAAATGTGAATCATCATCAAAGGTGAACCAAACTGAGACTGTACCTAACACTAGTTTTAATGAAAATCAGACGTGCATTTCAAGTAGGCGTGAAATAGCTGGCCAGCAGGCCACAGGTCTACTTAATAATAATTCATACACAACTGCCTAGCTGCAGGGGTGACAGAAAGGGGCGGGGCTGAGAGAGAGAGAGAGAGAGAGAGAGAAACCTGCGATGCTTCGGACCTACTGTCTGGAGGTTTTGAGATAAAGGAGTGCAAAAATACGATTACTTACAAAGCATTTAATTCTGGAGAGCTTTTAGCTTTACTGTCGAAATGCAGTAGTTTAGGACAGGCATCCGTATAAATAGAAGCGATATCACCGATATCATCTGCCAATGCTTTCGTTTCTGTGACTCTAATTTAGCAAGAAGTTGTGGTACACTGGAAGGTATTCCTCATCTGATTGTCTCGGTAATCTCACAGAACTTACTCTTACATGAACACAATGTAATATCGTAAAGGGGTAATTTCTTCTAACAGGGATGGTTTCATAGAATGAACATCATAATGGTCATGAAACTTTGTCCATTCGTAATACTGCTAGACTTCTATCATTATAGGAATTGCATCAAGATAATCACATTGGTATTGAAACTGACTTTCACTATTTAATAGCAACAGTTATGGAGGTGCCGTGACAAGGGAAGGAAGTTCGGAAGCGTCTGGGTAAGGTGAAGCAGGTGGGTTTTTGGAGAGACAGAGACTCAGATTTTAAATAAAAAATTATAAATAACTGATAATTAATGGAAAATACATATAATCTAAACATTACAAACTAAAAAAGTCTTTAATATTTTCACGTTTCCATGCAATTTTTTCGCGAGAGGAATTCATAAATAAATGTGACTGCTGTGTAGCTTACAGCGAAAAGCAGTCTTAATAGAGAATGCAAACGGTTGCTTTAAACTTTTAAATCAGGTCGAACTATTATTTTCTTCATCTTTTATTCTTATCCAAACCTTTCTATGTGCTTTTATGTCTCTATTTTGTTCTGCAAGATAAAATAACTACTTTTGAAATGTTCACTACATTTTCCACCATGTGTTGAAGTTAACTTGCATCTCTCTCTCTCTCTCTCTCTCTCTCTCTCTCTCTCTCTCTCTCTCTCTCTCTCTATATATATATATATATATATATATATATATATATAATAGGACGGCGGTTGAAGGAGGAAGTATATCTCAGGTGGTCCTTAAAATACAATAATTGGAGACGTTTCAAAAACGCAAGGTTTCATTTCAAGCAATAAAGAGAAAAACAACAATAAAATCAACGTTAAAAGCGCTAAAATACAAATATAAGACACAATACATTGTAAAAAACGAAATTATGACTAGCTATAACATAACCACCCATCACGAAGGAAGGACGAAATGCCCAAACGAGCAAACCAGGAATGACAAAAGGCAGCAGCTCACTTAAGGTAAAGAGTCGCCTAGGAAGGAAGACTGCCTGTTCAACTGGGGAACAAGTTGTTTAATACACAAAGATTCCAGGACTGTCAGTGGTTTGATATTTGGTGCCTGTCCTAATATTTCAAAATCCTTGTACTGGATATTATGCTTGCATTTCTTAGTGTGTTGTCCTTGAATTTAAACAAACTGCCTTGAGTAACGCCTTTGGGATTTGTTGGGATGGTATTAGATTCAACTGCATTGAACTTGTACACAAAAACATGAGGGTTATCAAGGGGCAAGTTTGTCCTTGAATTTAAACAAACTGCCCTGAGTAAGGGGATCTGTTGGGATGATATTAGATTTAACTGCAGGTATATAATTACATACAAGTTTTCTTAGTGCATCGTAGAAATTTTTATCGTGGATATGCGTTGAAATTAATAGTAAATACTACATTTTAGAACATAAATATGTGTGTATGTGACTTTTTATTATTCTTAAAATACTGAGCAACAAAAATAACTCGATATAGAATTCACTTCACCTCGGGAATATATATATAAATATATATATATATATATATATATATATATATATATATATATATATATATATATATATATATATAGAGAGAGAGAGAGAGAGAGAGAGAGAGAGAGAGAGAGAGTATATATATAGGTATATATACATATTTATACAAACACATATATTAACTCCCCTATAAGTTATTCCCGAGGTAAAGGGAACTCGATATTAAGTGATTTTTGTGGCTCAATATTTGTAAGCATGAAAAGTCATATGTGTTTAAGTGACAAAAATTCGTACATAAACACACGCAATATATATATGTGTGTGTGTATGTATGTATCTATATATATATATACATATATATATGTGCGTAAATTTGTGCGGAGAGAGAGAGAGGAGAAGAGCGAGAGGGAGAGAGAAAGTTTTGCCTTTCATATAGCCTGGCCGTTATCGTATACAAGGCGTGCTTTCTCATCAGTTACTCACATGTGATGATGATTTACATTACTGAGAATGAAACAGGCCACACACCTGTCACAAACTACAGAACATATACTTGTTAGCTACAACTATCTAGAAGCGACTAGCAAGAATAGATCTCAATGAATACTGTTGTCTTCAAAATTGACAGAAAAATGAGGTCAATGAAGCCAAGTTACAGGATTTTGGATCCCGTAGCGTGGGCAGCGCCGTCAGTGCACCTCATGCGGTGCACTGTAGGCATTACTTAAGGTTCTTTGCAGCGTCCCTTCGGCCCCTAGCTGCAACCCCTTTCGTTCCTTTTACTGTACCTCCTTTCATATTCTCTTTCTTCCGTCTTACTTTCCACCCTCTTCTAACAATTGATTCATTGTGCAACTGCTTTGAGGTTTTCTTCGTCACACCTTTCGAACATTTTACTGTCAATTTCCTTTTCAGCGCTGAATGACCTCATAGGTCCCAGTGCTTGGCCTTTGGCCTAAATTCTATATTCAGTTCAATTCAATTCAATACAGGATTTTGGATTGACATTTCGAGGAAACCGAGTGATGAGGATCGACGTCAGCCACTGAGATGGAGCTTTAAAATCCCTCTCACGTCACTGGGTAACTTCAGTCTTCATTATCAAACAAGTATTAAATGCTCTGGAACTCTCTTCTTCATCGCATTCTATTTATCAAGTGTACTGGTAGATTTTCTTTTGTGACCATGTATTTGTAACAATACAACCCCTAACCACCTTTCCTAAAGACTCACCTTTCTTATTTGCTTCCAGAACTCTATACCTGCCAAGTTCCTCGTTGGGCGAGTCGGTGGAGTTGTGGGCTAGCACTCGCTAGGCCTGAGTTCGAGTCTCCGGCCGGCTAATGAAGAATTAGGGGAGTTTGTTTCTGGTGATAGAAATTCATTTCTCGCTATAATGTGGTTCGGATTCCACAAAAAGCCGTAGGTCCCATTGCTAAGTAACCAATTGGTTCTTAGCCACGTAAAGTAAGTCTAATCCTTCGGGCCAGCCCTAGGAGAGCTGAAACGGAAATTGACAGTTAAAGGTTTGAAAGGTGTAACAGGAGGAAAACCTCGCAGCTGTACAATGAATCAATTGTTAGGAGAGGGTGGAAACTAAGATGGAAGAAAGAGAATATGAATGGAGGTACGGTAAAAGGAACGAAAGGGGTTGCAGCTAGGGGCCGAAGGCACGCTGCAAAGAACCTTGAGTAATACCTACAGTGCACGGCATGAGGTGCACTGACGGCCCTACCCTCCTACGGGGGTTGGTCTCAAGAGATCATATAGACTCATCTGTCTTTTAGAGGGTATTTCATTACTCTCCAGGGGTTTAAAGTCCTCTCCCAGGCGCTCCTTTTTCCATGGGACAGGCTGTACTGGAAATTTAAGTCGTTGGCACTTTCTAGGGAAGGAGAGTCTAGCAGGTGGTGCCACTAACAACCACCACACTGAGCCAAATATATATATATATATATATATATATATATATATATATATATATATATATATATATATATATATATATATACACATAATTATGCATATATTTATAAATGAAAGCCTCTTCCCTTTACATGGGTTAGCTCAGAGGGGGTTACACCTTCTGATTTCCAGCAATTCTTTTTGGGATGAGATTGCTTCTTTCATTCCATTTTCCATTGCGACTGCAGCTCTGCACACTCGACTAACCACCAAGTACTTAGTCCAGTTGAGGCCAACAGAAGTACACTGGGTTTTGCAGGAGGCGGAGCCAACTCGTCCCTCTTCTGAAGGACAGAACTCAGGCCACTTTGCTGTGTTAGGCGAGGCTGAGACCAATGAACCAATATATATATATATATATATATATATATATATATATATATATATATATATATATATATATATATATATATATATTCATATGTGTGTGTGTGTTTCAACAAAAAAGACCAATAATTCTATATACTCGTTAAAGCAACTCGCTCAAGACGATTTCCGTTCTCTATTTATCTGGAACTGAATCTTTGCTTCAAAGAGACAGAGAGCACTGAAATTCCACCCAGTGTATCCGACAGTGTCAAGACAATGAAACGAGGCTTGGGATCACCGTATCCATGTCACTCGACTCATCTTACCTCCAGTGATAAATACGACCATAAGACCCACAGTTATGTCCTTCTATTTCTCGTTTCGTCCTTCCGTTTTCGACTCGTTTCAGTGACAGAGATTTAAAGTGCAAGTAACAGAATTTACTTTGGTTGTATATATAAATTTGACACCATAACAACAAATGTTCTGATATACTTTCATGTGCTTTCAGAAAACATCATAAAATGGTGACAGAGCATATTCTTAAGTATGGTGTCCACGTTTCAAGCTGCAAGAAAACAGTTAATGAATGAAAGCCTTAATTGAATTGGTGGTCCTGCTTTCGAAAGAAGCCAGACAAAAAAGGGAAAACAAATGAAATAAATCCGAAGCAATTAAATTTTCTCCCCAGCGACATTTTCTCCCAACCTGCTACTCTGGGCAACACCCTCCACTGCTCTGCTAACCGCCCCCACCTCCTCCCCCACCCCTTCCCGAGCCACATGAAAATTTCTACCTGATACCCAAAGTTCTTTATGACCCAACCCCAAAACCGTGGGGTGATCCCAAAGAGCGAGAGAGGTTGACAAAACTCGGCAGTTCCAAACCCTGACAGCCATATAGGGATGATCGTTCTCCCAGGTCATTGGCCCTGTTGTTCACCCTCCCCCCCCTCCCCCTCCCCCTTCCCCTTCCCCGCCCTCTCCCTTTATTCTTGCCTTATTTCTTCCCTCTCCCGAATTCGTTGTGAGGAGGGGCGAAGGGGGGGAGGGGGTAGGAGGAGACGACGATGGAGTTGTTGCCATCCGGGTAATCAGCTGTTCGTCTATGTTAACAGATGACGTGGATTGTGTTACCACCGCCTGACATCTGATGTCCGCCGAGCCGTTTGGCATGGCGAGAGAGGAATTCGTTTTGTTATTATGATTATACAAACATACTTTGCTCATTTTCAACTTTTGCAGACTGTGCCTTTGTAAACGTATTGCGTAAACTATTTCTACAAAGCGTCTGCTTTTTCCATTTTTAAAAATTTTTCCCTCTTATAATTTTTAGTCTGTGTCATGAATTCTGTAATATAACTGTGTCCTTGCCATTACCGTATTTTCTTTAGATCCTAATCTCCCTGCATTTATGTCTGTGATAACGCGAGTGCTAATGTCAAGTCTCATCACTATTGCTATATTCAACCCTACTCATATGCATTATTAACTCCAAATATAAAATATGTATCCATCTTGATATTAATGATAGTCCCTTATTGCATTATGGTGTCCAAGATAACCGGCTTATGTGGTGTTTTGTCTTTTATTCATCTTATGAGCTTGATGGCGCGCGCTACGCTGTGCTGGAACCCGGCGCTGCACGTCATGTCTCCCCTACCTACCCCGCCCCCACCCGGGGCGGGCAAACAGGTTTGCAGGAGGAGGGTGGATGTGGCATGTCTCCCCTACCCTCCCGATCCCCTACCTACCCCGCCCTAATCTACTCGGATTCTATTATTATAGTTACTTTTCCAGTCAAGAAGAACACGAAACGCGGTTCCACGAGTTTTCTGTTACCTTTCCAGCATTTTTCTAGGAAACGTTGCACAATACACGACTTGCGATTAGGAATGAGTTGCTTAGCATATAATGTTCAGGCAGAAAGATTCTCTTAAATGATGACGGAGCACACGAACAAGCAACGAATACCCAAATCTCGGGGTGGAGTGCTGAGAAACTGACTCAGTCGCTTTTCATTTGCAAAAGGGCAACAGAACTGGGCTGCGGGTGATGGCATGTTTGATGGTGCTCGGAAAAATCACCTGACTTCTCTTCACTATTCGCCACAGCGGTTTATGAATTAATCTTACTTTTGGTAACTTTCGCGCAGTTTTTCCGTGAGATTATCAGGAGGAGCCGGCGCATTCTTATCTCCTGTCCCGCGCAGACTTCGAAGCTGCAGAAAGTTTAAGATGTTAGCCTGACTACTCCATGATTTTTTAAAATGTGGAGTGGAAAAAAAAAAAAACGAAGTTGATTCGGCGATTTCATAAATTTCGACGCCACGGGTTAATTTTCTGTTTGGAATGGAATGGAATATAGAGTTTAGGCCAAAGGCCAAGCACTGGGACCTATGAGGTCATTCAGCGCTGGAAAGGATATTGTGAGTAGGTAGGTTTGAAAGGTGCAACAGGAGGAAAACCTCGCAGTTGCACTATGAATCAATTGTTAGGAGAGGGTGGATAGCAAGATGGAAGAAAGATAATATGAATGGAGGTACAGTAAACCGAGTGAAAGGGGTTGCAGCTGGGGGCCGAAGGCACGCTGCAAAGACGGCACTGGCGGCATTACCCCCTACGGGTAATGTTCCATTTGATAACTCTATTCATACAACTTGTTCCGTCTGCCAGTCATTTGTCAGTTGACAAACTGCATTCACAACAGAAAGGTCAGACTTAACGATGTCTTAAGCAGGCGAATATCAAGGCTGTAATAAATTAGCTTTCGAGGTGAGCAGACTTCCATACTTATTTTATCATGTTACTGGAATCAGAGTCGGCTGTAAATTAAGCTTCTTATAGGACGCAACGGCTTTACTTAGTAATTTGTGTCGATTAGCTACGAAACTCGAAGTTATTACCTCCCGTAAAAGTGGACTTCTGACAGGGCCTCACATCTAACCAGAGATTATACAGGGGAACCTGGAGACACTTCAGAGATTCACAATTGTGTGCTGGGCCTCTTAAGAAAATTGAGAATGCTAAATAGCCAATGGATTTTGGAACAAGGAGAATATGTAACGCTTCGATATCTTGAGAGATAAAGCAAGATGCAATCGGACTGATGCTTTCAATTCGCGATGAGTTTAATTCCGATGAAATACAACCCCTGCAATCCGGTTACCATATTCTAACTTGGATACTGTACAAGACCAATAAGAGCGAAGCCCATTTAGATGTGGTCTCGATAAACTGCAACTTCTTCAGACTGTATCCCGTAACAAATCTTACGGGGAAAATGTAGTGCTATAACAAAATGAACTAAGTTCTACCCTTGATAAGCACTGGGTCCGCTTGAGCGGAGGTCCTATTTTACCATGCTGTAATATCGAAGATCCTCCAGAGACGTCTATAGTATACATATGCCAAACCATGCTCCTGTTTCAAAACGTCTGAGCGCTAATGACAGTGGCATTTCTCTGCGACAGAGATGAAGCCAAAAGGTCAAACGTGGGTACGACAGCGCACTTTCTCAATAAAACCAAAAGGCAAAAGTTCACCGTTCATTTACAGCTATTTCCCGCAGTCTGCCACGGAGGCGGAGCGAACAGGGACGATTAGTCAATAATGCTAAATTAAACTGATATAAGTAATGCCGGCACTGGCGTCATCTCGTCGATAGCAGCGTCATAAATGACGCTCGTCGATAGCAGCGTCATAAATCCTTTGTAATTTATAATTTTTAAAAAAATTGATCGTAATTTTTATTTCTTTTAACCGTAGGAGTTATCTCAATACTCACAATACAAAAGCCGTCGCAGACAATTTTCAGTCACTGAAAATATGCATGGCTAATGGCATCTTTGTATACAGAGCTAAAGATGGAATAGCAAGTAATCAGCTTTAGGACGTATTTTCAGTCGTATAATTCATCCCGTTAAAGAAAAAACCTTTCGTCATCCAAAACGCTGATATCAACAGTAATTCGGACATTCGACTGTCCATCATTACAACACATCTCTCAGTGACAAAGAAATGACGGAGGCGAGTGTTTATTATCTTCGGATTTCCAACTGTAACCAAGTCCCTGGGTATAAGTGATAACAAACGACAGACGAACGGGAAACCGGATATCTGGCTTTCTTTGTTTTGCTTTGTTAATTTATCAGTTTGTTTTGCTGACTGGGCGCACCGCCCCTTCGCATGACCTTATAAGGAGGGCGGTGCCACACTCGCTCGCCTTAAATGGAAGAGCCGGGTGAGGATGCAAGAGAGAAGAGGGGGGGAGGAGGAGGAGGAAGAGGAAGCAGGCTTGAGAATTCATGAGGAATCATATCGTTTTCGTGTTCTGTATCTTAAAAACTACTGAGGCTAGAGGGCTGCAAATTGGTATGTTGATCATACACCCTCCAATCATCAAACATACCAAATTGCAACCCTCTAGCCTCATTAGTTTTTATTTTATTTAAGGTTAAAGTTAGCCATAATCGTGCATTTGGGAACGATGTAGGGCAGGCCACCACCAGGCCGCGGTTAAGGTTTCATGGGTCGCGGTTCATACATCTTTATACCGAGACCACCGAAAGACAGATCTATTTTCGGTGGCCTCGCTTGTACAGAAACTCCGGCGCATTTTTTACTTGTTTATATTTAGCTTTAATGTCTAACATTAATAATTGATCCATTCTGAGTTAACATGGAGGTGCCTAGTATCGAACTCCCTTCACGTGAAATGCGTCAAAATGAAAGAAAATGAAGTAAAATCGAGAAATGACGTTCATTGCACCTACCAAAAATCTCCTAGTGACATAAAAGAGCTAAAAAAAAAAAAAAAAAAAAAAGTCTCATCTAAGTCCAACTTACTTTTTGGAGAAGATATCTGCTACTAAGTTTTAGTGACGATAATTCTTATAATGAGCGAAGTCATGTTCGACCATCTGTGGCCTTAACCACCTTGTTAACTTAAGGAGAGTCTAGTGGTGAAGGCGGTGGAGATGTGGCATTGGCGAAGACTTTTGGGGTGAATCGATAATAATAATAATAATAATAATAATAATAATAATAATAATAATAATAATAATAATAATAATAATAATAATAATAATAATAATAATAATAATAATAATAATAATAATAATAATAATAATAATAATAATAAAATACTCACAGCAGCGCGAGACTTAGAATGGAGAAACAAATCCACAGTTCCGTATACGAACATATATTTAAAAATAAAATTGCACGGACATCTTTCGGGAACCTGTTCGGTTCCCGTTTTCACTCAGGTTGAAAAAGAGGAATCGACCAGATTCCCGAAAGCTGTCTGTACAGTTTAATCTTTAAACATATGTTCACACACGCAACTGTGGATTTGTTTCTCCAATAATAAGGATAATTTGAAGATTATTGTCTATTATTGAATATTTATATAAAATAATTAAAGGAAGACTTCCACGACGGTATATTTATGGCCACATAGGAATTTGTACGTTGCGTGAAAATGTGGCAACGAAAATAAAGTAAAAATGATCACCACAGTAAACAGCAGAAATGACAAGTTGAAACACTCAAAAAAGCATATTCGTAACATTTGCGTTTTTCTTTGCCGTCGTCGCCAGAGTCTTCAGGCTGTGGTTTTTCGTTGATAAAGAAAGACATTTGATCATCGCAGAGGAAGCGAGATATCCTTCTCGCTGATCGGCGTATCCTGTTTACGACCGATAAAGCTACGAAAGATTCAAACGTATCAAGAAAATTGTTTTCCTTCGTGTAGCGTGAAAAGTATCTTCGGTTGCTCACACACACACAAATACATATACATACATACATACATGGATATTTACATACATACACACACATATATATATATGTATATATACTCTGAGGAGTTTTTTTTATCTGAGAGATCCGTCTGACAAATACGTATTAAAGCATTCTTTAATACTTGTTTACGATTTGAAATAATTCAGTGCTGGCTTTGTAGAGAATTTATTAAAAACAAATCTTAGTGTATATATATATATATATATATATATATATATATATATATATATATATATGTGTGTGTGTGTGTGTGTGTATGTGTGTGTGTGTGAAACGACGCACACGGCAGATAGTGAGTGTTATCTACACTAAGATTTTTTTTGTAATAAATTCTCTACAAAACCAGCACTGAATTATTTCAAATCGTAAAAAAAAAGTATGAAGAATGCTTTAATACGTATTTGTCAGACGTCGGATCTGTCAGAGGAAACAACTGGTCAGAGGAGTTCCCATTTGTCGATCTACAGGCTGACGCATCATAAATCTTTATTTAGAAATTGCTAAAACTGACCCAAGCTTTATTGTCAGGCATTACAGGTGTTTATGAACCCGTACTGACTTTCACTGAAAATTTGTGTCGGTTTGTTAGGTATTCCTGAAGATTTCTATGGAATCGTAGGAATGGAAGGGAATGTAGTGTTTAGGCCAAAGGCCAGGCACTGGGACCCATGAGGTCATTCAGCGCTGGAGAGGAAAATGAGAATAAGTAGATCTGAAAAGTGTAACAGGAGGAATACCTCGCAGTTGTACTATGAATTATTTGTTAGGAGAGGGTGGAAAGTAAGATGGAAGAGAATATGAATGGAGGTACAGTAAAAGGAACGAAAGGGGTTGCAGCTAGGGGCCGAAGGCACGCTGCAAAGAACCATAAGTAATGCCTACAGGATAGTTTATAGTTGAAAGCTGAAATTTTTCTGATTTTCTCATTCTTTCTGCTTTTCTTTTTTTCTAATTCGTCTGCCCGCTGTTCCGCATCGGTTGGCTGACCTGAGTCCACATGTTCACACGGGACCCGTGCTGGCATAAGGGCCGGTTAACCAACCACCACCGCCTGCGGTTTAATTTTTCAGAGTAATTTCTTTCAAGTGTCTATACCCATTAATCTCAAGAATAAAGCTTTAATAAAAGAATGGTTGAAAATTCTGACAAGAGTGAACAAAGACAATAAAAATAGTGCCCAGGTGTAGCGATTTCCAATAATGTGAAGCTTGCCAAGCACTTCATAGAAACATGTACACCCCACAGATTATAATTCAGATATACTTTATACCCTATCTGACCTTTCCTCGCATTAGAAACAGACTCGGAAACACCACTTTGATGCAAGATGGAAACTCTGTCCCTCGGCAAACGGGCCGAAGAAAGGAAACGTTTGTCTTGGAAAGTCTCACCGAACCTCGTCGTTCTCCGTGAGATGCGAGAGAACTGCGGAAACGGAAGAGTTGCCAAACCTCTTCGGCTTTTCAGCGGCGCTGTCTCGCAGCTTCGACTGAAGAGAAGTGTTTTACTGGCTTATCGGGCAAGAAAGAGATGAAAAAAGGGCTGAGAAAAATAAATGAACACGTAACGCTTTATGGTTATGGATAAAGAGGTGGCTAATGTCTTTCAAAGTCTAAGTCATGCATTAAATTTTGAAGGGAGAAGAAAGCAATATTTCAGGGTTATTTTCAAAGAGCAGCAGAGTCGAACACCTTTAAATCTCGTCTGTGCCGCTGGCATTTTCAGGTCCCCTAGATGAAGGGCAAAAATGCAAATAGTTTTAGTATGTCAGAGAGAGAGAGAGAGAGAGAGAGAGAGAGAGAGAGAGAGAGAGAGAGAGAGAGAGAGAGACCCGGATCTGAATATTGCAAATGGTTTTGTGATTCCATCTACCTGTGTCTCAAAGCGTCGCATATCTTTGTATATTTGCCATTTTCATTATTATTGATTTTTTGACTGTTCGCGAGATGTCACTGACATTTCCGTATGTATTCAGCTCCTGAAAAAATCAAAAGTCATTTTACACGCAGTGAATTCCACAAAGGTTGCCATGCCTTTGTTTCTCAGGTCACTCTTCCTCGCCCTGTTGACACAGGATAACTGCATATATTTAGATGCATTAAAACCAAACAAAAGCCTGTATTAAAGCAATTCTCATACCCAAGTGTAACAGCAGTAGCTCGTTCATTGCAACACATCGCACCAGGATAGGTTCCGTGACGTGAGTGACGAGGCCAGACGAGAGGAAAACAGGCTGCAAGGCCTCGCAGAAGAGGCCGAAGTTTTCAGGACTTGACGTGAACCTTGACCCGCCCGTCATGGGCCTCGTTAAGCCGTATTATGGCGTCTGCATCACGCAAACAACTCCATTGGTCTAGTTAATCTTCGTTTACGATGACGACAACATTTTTTTTTCTCTCGGGAAAATAAGCTTGTTTCGATTCGAACCTGCTTCCAGATAAGGGTCGTGAAAATGTCTAATTAAACAAAATAAAGATTCGTAGGAGACGTCATTATCTTTATGCTTACGGTATTTAAAATGACGGTGTATTTTATCTCGAAACGTTTTTTTTTTTTTTTTTTTTTTTTTACCTAAGAGCCAAAATCCCTACCGGACTTCCAAAGTACGATGTCAAAGCTGTCAACAAGAAATGGTTTTCGTAATCTGCTTACCGGCGTCAGATTCCATTTGGGAGCGTAAGTCATCGCACCTCCGGCACTCGCTTCATGAATGAACGTTTCTTGACCATATTTGGATGTTTCTGTTGCTCGCTGTTGCAGTGTATTGTTCACCACGACCACTGGAAGTGTGACCCCGTCACTTTATATAGCGATCCGAGCACGGATGTAGATTAAGCAATTTATTCTGTTTTTCACACATCTTGGCACAATCCTGAAAGATGTAGTGGCGCCAGTATTATCGTACATCGCACAAGGAGAGGTGTGACGATTTATATTAAACTATATCTAACAATGCCTCTGATTGTAAGTAAGAGTCTTGAATGACAAACCCTTTTAATTTTCTAAGCTAGCTTAGTATTAACTGCAGGGAAGGCTGCAGTTAAGATTGTGACGGTATTCAGCAACAATAAATATTATACAGTGCAAAAGAGACAGACATTAGCATTCTGTACGCATTTATAGAGTCCATAGAGTCCTACACATTCTCAGATTTGGTTTTACTTATTTGTTCTATTTATTTATTGACTTTTTCCGTCTCTCTATTTATCCTTCAAATCACCCCAACCCGAAGAGTATCTTAAAAATTTATTCTTCTATTTTAAATAATCCTTCAACTGCATCGAGTTGTTATTGAGATGTGTTATTTTGAGAGATGAAAAACAAATTCTGGGAAAACAAACAGGTGAGTAATTAGAAATGAGATTGCCATGGTGCTCTCTTTTTTTAGAGAGAGAGAGAGAGAGAGAGAGAGAGAGAGAGAGAGAGAGAGAGTAAGCTTTTTTTTTGCTACGTAAGATGTGTCTAACTTTTCTGAATGTTTAAAGAGATATCATCGGGTTTTCAGGAAACAGGAGCAAGATTGAACTCTGGCATCTCACCAGGTGAGAAGCTGGGACCACTGAGCCACAGATATATATTCTCTCTCTCTCTCTTTACTATACACACTCACAGACACACACATATGTATATACATATGTATATGTATATATATGTTTACATCTATACACACACACATATATAAATATATAATGTGTGTGTAGGCAAGTACTTTCATCGCCACCTAAGGAAAACATACTGTGAAGGAACTTAAGCGGAAGCTGTGAATGAACAGACATGTTAAAACATAAATATTAACATAGATAAAAACATCATACCCTCTCATAAACTCATTTGAATCTAAAGCACTTCTAGAACACTTTTCTGCAGTTCAACAGAAGGAAGAGAAATAAGTGGTATCATGGAACCTTAACAGAAAATATGTTCTGGAACAGTAACAAGGAGCAAGTGCTGATTCATGTTGCTTAACCACTGAAGGCGGTAAAGGAGCTCCCACTGGTGAATAAACATCATTTATAACGAGAAGAATATGATGAAAAACCTATACAATGTAACATGATGTGCATATCCCAATATTTTAATAGTATGGGTCTTAGTCTGGGTGGGGAAACCTCATTAACCAATTTAAAACTTTCGATTTTTAAAGTATACACAAAGGACCTACTGCAACATAAAGCAAGTAAAAAGTGGGCCGAAGTTTCTTCGGCGCAATCGAGTTTTCCGTACGGCGTAAAATGCTGTATGAGCCGCTCCCCATGAAACTTTCACCCACGGCCCGGTGCTGGCATGTCCTATACCGCTGCCAGACGCACGATCATAGCTAACTTTAACCTCAAATAAAATCAAACTACTGAGGCTACAGGGCTGCAATTTGCTATGTTTGATGATTGGAGGGTGGATGATCAATATACCAATTTGCAGCCCTCTAGCCTCGGTAGTTTTTAAGATCTGAGGGCGGACACTCAGTTCAGGGTTGCCAAGTCATCTTAAACGAGGAAAGAAGTGAGAAATGTTTGAGGAGAGAGTGTAGTGTGAAGGAAAAAAATATGAAATTGCTGAGTGATGGTTTCTTCTTTACAAGAGTGATAATTCAGACTCTTTAAAGTGGCTCTTCCTCTAGACTTTGTGAGTGCCACAAATTTTGTACAGCAGCTGCACCCACATTCAGTTGAGGTTCCGCGATGCCGCTGTAAAATTGGCAATATCAATGAATTGATGTTCATGCAGTATTTACTAATCTTTATTGCTCCATTTTCATTTGCTCAATATTTATCTGTTAGTGTCTTTATTCCTTTAATTTGCCTTTTTGGCACACTGGCATTCTATTCCTCTTGAAACTTATTTTGCAAGTAATATCCTCCTGGACTTATTTCACACACACACACACACACACACATTGAACTTGATCTGGTTCAATCTGCAAAATGATTCTAATTTGACGACGCGATTTTCGGATTCTGGTCTAATCAGTAGGTCACCTTGTTAAAAAAAAAAAAAAAAAAAAATCGCGCCACTTTGGAATAGCCGGGTCTTTAAAACCGCCGATGGTAATAAATTCTTTAGTTCTCAAGCCAATGGCTATGAACGCAATCTCACCACTGAATAACAATTTCTTTCTTGTGACGAACGCAGGCAACGGCTTCTAATCAAAGCGTCCGCAGAGGAAACTCGATCGTTAGATTTCTTTAAGCGTTACAACGAGGGTAATAATTCGAAGGCGGGAATGTTCTCTTCCTGCGAATCGAGGAGTATTAGCGAAAAACGAAACCCAAGCTAAAACGGATCGGGGTCTTTATGGGGGAATGCACCGAATGATTGCGTATCTTTAACATTGTTCTTTTTAGACATCTTCATTTCAATGTTGTGCTGAGTTCTCGGTCCAGTGTATGCTAAAGGAAGAAATTTTTATGTTCTTTTCTTGTGTAATTTTTCTTGATGTAAATATAACTTTAATATTTGGCTCATCACAAAGGCTGGAGAAACAAAATAACCTCAGGGTATTTTGCGCAAATGTTATTGCAAGTTTTGGAACATATACAAGTGCTAATGTTTATAGATGAATAACAAACTTGGACGAAGAAGAAGAAGAAGAAGAAGAAGAAGAAGAAGAAGAAGAAGAAGAAGAAGAAGAAGAAGAAGAAGAAGAAGAAGCCCAACTTATCACAAGTCTAGCAGTCATAATGATGGAAGAACTGAAATCAAAACGTTTATTTCCGAAAGAGCCTACAAAGTTTCATAATCACATGAAAGACGGAATGAAAGGTGCGCAATGATGCTAAATATACATCCGCAACATAAATTCATAAAACAAAGTGACACAAATGCCACAATTTAGTCCTAAATTTATTGCCATAGTATGACAAGGTCCTGTTTTGTAATATAGGCTCTTCTGATTCCTAAGAGAAACACTGAAGTTATTTGCTGACTTTGTGAATTACAGTAGTAGAACTGCAGTTAAATTCAGGATTAGTGGTAAAGTTGTGGAAAGAAGAAATGAGAAGGAAAGAGAAGCTTACATAAATCTTACTTTTAGGAATTACGTGGTCCATTCTTCATTCTCTCTTCACACATGACCCCCGTAGGGGGTAGTGCCGTTAGTGCAATTCATGCGGTGCAATGTAGGCCTTGCTTACGGGTCTTTGCAGCGTCCCTTCGGCCCCTAGCTGCAACCCTTTTCATTCCTTTTACTGTATCTCCGTTCGTATTCTCTTTCTTCCATCTTACTGTTCACCCTCTCCTAACAATTGATTCATAGTGCAACTGCGAGGTTTTCCTCCTGTTACACCTTTCAAACCTTTTACTGTTAATTTCCATTTCAGCGCTGAATGGCCTTAGTTACCCCAGTGCTTGGCATGTATGCCTAAAATCTATCAATCAATCAATCAACCAATCTGCACACATGACAAATATAAAATGAGGACTTCCTGAAGAAGAAGAAGAGAGAGAGAGAGAGAGAGAGAGAGAGAGAGAGAGAGAGAGAGAGAGAGAGAGAACAAATCTCCAAGAGTCTGCGAACAACTGTTATGCAAAGAACTTTTTCACGAATATTAAGGTAAAAAAACAAACTAATCCTCGCTGAAAAGAGACTGACTTTCTGAAATGAAAGGGTGTGGCAGCATTCACTAGAAGTCAGTTGTCGAGTAATGAAACCTCTATGGTGAAAAGAGGCTGTGCTTAACGTGACGGGGAAATCACGAAGCCTTATACACTCTGAATACAACCAAATACTGTTACCAGCTGCACAGGTCAACTGCTCCTCGTCAACCTACGTAACAACTATCTGAGATAATGTCGGCGTTCAGCATCAGTTACTTGCTTACATAACAGCATTACACAGTGATGTCGGCTTGTACGCGTATGAAAATGCAAGATACACACAATTGCTATCACTCCCTTTGGAGTTTTTAGCACTGAGGGATTCTCTAAATGTGATATTAGTAAGAGGTTGGAATATTCTGAATTGACCTTCATGAACGTCAACTACAAACTTCAGGGAAGGGATTACCAGAGTCGTGACCGGGAGTATTCCGACCTTATTAAAGCTTTGTATCATATGTATGTATGTATATATATATATATATATATATATATATATATATATATATATATATATATATATATATATATATATAGCATTTGTATTTCAATATGGAATGATAGATACTGTACCCACAAAGAGTAAAATATATCAACGAAACCACTTTCCTTATTCTATTTTTATCAGTTGGATGAACTGAAATTCATCCTTATCCTGTTAAACTGAGAGTAGAAAGGGTTGATTGATTTGTTATTGTTAAGGTGTCACAAATGCCAGGATGGAATGGGAAAACCTGGGACTCTGTTTCACTGAAAAGGAAATGAATCAGTTGTTAGGAAACAAAGGGTGGATAGCAAGATGGAAGAGAGAGAGAATATGAATGGAGGTAGAGTAAAAGGAATGAAAGGGGTTGCAGCTAGATTTATCTTTAAATATATGTACATATATATAACCGTGGGTTTGTTTCTCCATTTTAAGACTCGTGCTGCTATGAGTATTTTGTAATTAAATGCTGCATTATCCAGAGAACAAGGTATTGGGCGATGGTGCAGGTTGCTTGTGCAATAACAGTGTTGGTGATTGTGAAACGATCATTTCACTAAATGTAACCCAGGGTGAGCTTCCGTAGGGCTGGACACCGCCTATGGGATGTGGTTTAACTTCCGGTAGTAACTGTATAATTAAATAGAGAGAGAGAGAGAGAGAGAGAGAGAGAGAGAGAGAGAGAGAGAGAGAGAGAGAGAGAGAATTATCTACTAATTTTAGCGAATGAAAAAGTCAGAGAGAATAAGTAGCAAGACTGAAGCGTGCTTGCTTGTGTGAGCCAATACTAGAGAGAGAGAGAGAGAGAGAGAGAGAGAGAGAGAGAGAGAGAGAGAGAGAGAGAGAGAGAGAGAGAGAGAGAGAGAGAGAGAATTCAATTTGACTATACGATAGGTATATATATATATATATATATATATATATATATATATATATATATATATATATATATAAATAAATGTATGTTTGTATTTAATAATAATAATAATAATATAATAATAATAATAATAATAATAATAATAATAATAATACCTCGGAAGAAGACCGTCTCTCAAACAAACTTCATTGAAAAGTATGGCCATCTGGATGCCGTTAGCCTGTACCGTATTTTCTCAATCTCTCATTAAAAACTGCCCCTTTTTCCTTTTGATTCAGATCGTACTGATAAAGTATCTTCGATTCCTATTTTTGCTAAGATGAGAAAACCACGTGCTGGAGAGGAAGGAGACTGGAAAAAGAATTTAGTGACAGATACTAACGAAGGCACTGGAAGATTACTTGGGATTTTCTCAGGAAAACCATTGCACCTGCTAATAAACAATTTCTTTTAGAAATCATGTTTGTTCCTCTTAATCAATCAAGATGATAAACGTCTTGCTGAATCTAAGTTTCTTTTTTTTTTTTAGTTTTCTGTGAGAGAAAACTATTGTGCTGGCTTTGTCACACTTTTTTCTGTCAGTGCTGCTTCTGCCCACCCTCAAAGCTTAAAAGCTACTGAGGATAGAGGGCTGCAAATTGGTATGTTGATCATCCACTTTCCAGTCATCAAACATACCAAAGTGCAGCCCTCTAGCCTCAGTAGTTTTTATTTTATTTAAGGTTAAATCTAGCCATAATCGTGCTTCCGGCAACGATATAGGATAGGCCACCTCCGGGCTGTGGTTAAAGTTTCACAGCTTTATACCGAGATACAGGAAGATAGATGTATGAAGGTGGCCTTGATTACAAGCTGTGGCTGCTGTACAGAAAACTCGATTGCGCCGAAGAAACTTCGGCACATTATTTACTTGTTTTTGCTGACCTCGCGAAATAGGAAAAGGAGCGTTTCCACGGTGACGGTTTGCAGGTCATAAAATTATTTGCGCTTGCAACAAGCAGGAACAGCCTGACAGGAAACTGCACAGGAAGGTAAAAGAGAACTAGACGCTTTTTAAAAATAATGCAAAAAAAAGAAGTTGCTTCTTGGAGAAAAAAATAATAACTTTCGAAACGAAAGTTTGAAGTTTAGAGGCTGGACGGAAAATTTAAGGCATCGCATTTCCAAAATTGGCGCCTCTCGCCTGTTCGTTGAAAGGAACATCGTTGCTTTTTTTTTAAATTACATACCCATCCACCCACACCCACACCCACAAACACATATATAATACATCTGTATATATATATATGCACACACGTGTGTGTGTTTAATAACATCAGATGCTAATCGGTGAGTGTCATGGTATCTAATATATCAATGGGTCTGTACCTTATATGAAGAATAGATGTTTTTTTTTTTTTCTCCCTAAGAAAATCAAACAAATGAGTTGTAAATGACCAACAGATTTTGTGTCAACATTGTCCAATGAATTCCAAAGCTTACAGCTGGAGGTGGTTGATGTATGGTCACTCATTGGGTAGGAAAGGACTATTGCCAGCGAGACATCTTCCATGGGTACTGTAAAGTCAGGTGGGTAAGGACTCGGGGCATGGAGAGAGAGAGAGAGAGAGAGAGAGAGAGAGAGAGAGAGAGAGAGAGAGAGAGAGAGAGAGAGAGAGAGGAAATTGCTATAATATACAGTATTAAGATTTTATAGATGACAGTGCCTACGCAATTGCAGGAAACTCGCTGCTATTTCATCTTTCTTGAGTTATAATTCTATCCAGCCTACAAATCCACGTTCAGTGCCAGCAACGGGGAATCCATTTTTGCTAATTCATTGCCTCTCACGTAAACATGTGCTCAGATTATGTAATTTTCATTTCCATATCTTGAATTACAGAAAATCCATTCTCATTTTATGCCCGGGAGTCAACTGATACTGACCGTTCTTGTAAAGACTTCGTTCCAAGAGAACAAACCAAAACGAAGTAGACTTTTTTTATATTTTGTTTTAGCTGATAGGTAAGATTGGTGAAAGAAGAATGAGGGCGGTTAACTAGCTATAGCCATGGTAGGGAATGGTTTAGAAAGTTAAATATTGGTAAGAGCAATGTAAAGTGTGGTTTAGCCACAATTTTATTTAGATAAAAGGTAAAATTTTTTTCACTGTGGCCTTGATATCAGCACATTACAAAAATGATTTTGAACCATATTAACACAGTGAACTGTACAGATTATATATTCTAAATTTTATTTCTTAACAGTATAATTCTGAAACAGGGTTACGGTCACTCACAAACAACCACCAGGAACAGAGTAGTCAGTAACCAAGTGTCACAGTAGCTGGCTTGGGGTGACAGCTGGCCGAGCGACAGGTGGTCGTGTCAGCTGATCTAGTCTTATCAACCACACCACATCCACTGCCGTTTGCCAGTGCCACCGGCCACATTAAGGCCTCTCTTGCCTGCGGTGAGAAGTTTTCCTCGTCCTGATTTTGTCGTTTCTCCGTCTTCCTTCGTGCATTCTCTTTGTGACTGATGATGTTCGATGCTTTCCTTCTCTTTGAATATTACATCTTGCCGGGTATAATAGCTCTAGTTTACAGTCTTTTATTATGCTTTCAGTGATATATATATATATATATATATATATATATATATATATATATATATATATATATATAATATTAGAAATAATCAACACACAATCACGTGTGGAACAGAAATAAATTTCTGACTCATATCATGACCTGGTCTTTCAATTGAAAGACCTGGGTTCGATCCTGATGTGAGTCAGAAACTTATATATATATATATACATACACACACACACACACACACACACACACATATATATATATATATATATATATATATATATATATATATATATATATATATATTATTCCTCATTCAGCATCATGTATCACGGTTCCCTGGGAGTGACCCTAACTTGCATTCTTTCATTTGCTCCTTACAGTGGTAAGTCTGGAGTGGATCACAAAGTGGAGAGTTCAGTGATAAGGTGGGAAACCTTAGGAGAGCGCCTGTACTGATGAGCACGTTCATCGTTACTGTGACATGTTCTTACTTCTGTTTCGTCGCTATCACAGTGTCATTATTAATCATTATCATCTTATTACTGTTGTTGCTGAGATTCAATTTTCAGTTTTCTGTAGAAGGAAACTATTGTGCAGGCTTTGTCCGCTGTCCGTCCGCACTTTTTTCTGTCCGCCCTCAGATCTTAAAAACTACTGAGGCTAGAGGGCTGCAAATTGGTATGTTGATCATCCACCCTCCAATCATCAAATATGCCAAATTGAAGCGCTCTAGCCTCAGTAGTTTGTATTTTATTTAAAGTTAAAGTTAGCCACAATCGTGCATCTGGTAACGATATAGGACACGCCACCACCGGGCCGTGGTTAAAGATTCATGGGCCACGGCTCATACAGCATTATACCGTGACCATCGAAAGTCCAGATCTATTTTCGGTGGCCTTGATTATACGCTGTACAGAAAACTCGATTGCGCTGAAGAAACTTCGGCGCATTTTTTACTTGTTCTTTTTTCCGGAACAAACCATTCTCCCATTTAGCTTGATGTCCTTCTAAAGTTATAATGGAAAACCTGTCCTGCAAATGGAACTATAATGATGAAAGTGACAGCCTTTATGATGACATTGTTGCAGATAGTTTTTCCGTTTTCGTAAACTGATTGCCTTTGCAAACGATTAGAATTTTTCTCTAACTCCAAATCCCTACCTGCACGATCTCCTCTCCACGCTCTGCACCTGAAACTCATCCATCGTTGCAACACCACTGTTGCAAACTCCACAATCAGAGCAAGTCCTCATTACCAAAGCAGTCACCAGTCGAACCGAGCAACCTTTGCCAACAGGACAAGTGCTCTTAAAGGGAAACTGATCAAATAATCTCTAAATTTACTGTTTGAATTCCATATGCACATACTTCATCGCCACTGACTTTGTTTGAATTACCCGCGCAGCAGGCAAACAGTTCTGGCCACGGCGGCCCGCATTCCCGTTCGCCGGCCGACCTACCAAGAGATTTCTGTCAACAAATTCGTTGTTAGGAGAAATCGATCTCCTGCATCTGCTGTGTATACGCTTCAGCCGCTATGCCTCCATTGCATATGGCGGTCGCTAATCATCGTCTTATTTGCGGACTCTAGGGTTTTTCTCTCTCTTTCACTCAGTTTGAGGGCGCCTCTTCAACAGATGGAAGACGCTCGGTGTTTATTTGTATCCTCGTTCTGATTTAGATTTTTATATATAAAGCGCACTACGTGTGAGAATCAGCATGTAAGCTGAGGTTGAATCCGTAAATGTTCTGCCGACAGAATGTTTCGTGAAAACAGCTCTATTGTTGTGCTAATATAGCAGAATTTACTGCCTGGTTAAAATGACCAATTTCTCTCGTTTATTTGACCCAGACTGTTCTGACGCAGGTTAAAGAAACAGACTGAAGAGAAAGTGCTTAAATCTCAATAAAAATACTAGTGAGTTTGTATTTGTGGACAAATCCCAACGTCTCCGAATCCCAAAAATGTTCCAGGGAAAGAGAATCTGCGCTTTGGGGCTTCTTGTTGCAGATTTGTGTAAATTTGAAAATGCTCCAGGAGATGGCTGTCGAAGATGTAAGGTCGTCAAATAAGAGGTTGGAAAATGGGAGATGTCAGAAGTTGACGAGATTATTAAAAGAGAGATGCTGCAGTACAGTAATGGAAGCTTGAATGAGTGGCTGGCCACAGGGTGTTCAAGGGATGCCACGGTTTAGGGAAGGTTTAAAAAAGAATGGATAAGAGGAATGGTGTTCTTTTATAGAAATGTGATAGAACGACGACAAAAAAGACTGTATGATATTACTCTATATACTGGAGAAGGTTTAGACAAGAACAGGATATCGAATTATCGAATTTAGGCCAAAGTCCTAGCACTGGGACCTATGAGGTCATTCAGCGCTGAAGAGGAAACTGAGAGTAAAAAGTTACAAAAGTGTAACAGGATGAAAACCTCGCAGCTGCACTATGAAACAATTGTCAGAGAGGGTGGAAAGTCAGATGGAAGAAAGAATATGAACGGAGGTACGGTAAAATGAATAAAAGAGGCTGCAGCTAGGGACCGAAGGGACACTGCAAAGACCCTTAAGTAATGCCTACAGTGTACCACGTGAGGTGCACTGACGGCACTAACCCCCCTACAGGGAAAATAGGTTTATGTTAAGATTTTCACTGAGAAAGTAAGACAGATGACATGAAAACTGACAGGGGAAGAGCAGTGTGGGATCAGACGAGGAGGAGGTTGTGTAGGTCAAGTGTTTATCATGAAAAAGTTGCGTAAGAAATTCGTAAGTTGAGGAAAAAGCTTCAAGCAGCACACATGCACCTAGAAAAGCTTGTGAAAACCCTTGCTAGGTGCATGTATAGAGTCTGTTGGGGATGTCTGGTGTAAAAAAAAAAGGGGGTAATAAGCTAAAAACGATTAAAGGTTTTATGAAGAAAATGAAGAACGTTTTCGAATTTGTAGTAGACATTCAAGAGGCGTGTGAGCGATGGTCTTAGACTAGGGCAGTGGTTCTCAACCTCGGGGGGCGTCAGCAACTTCCAAGGGGGGCGCGAGCCCTAGGGAAAAATTAAAAATTTCTTATTATATTCGTTATTCCCTTAACAAGAGTCGCTAAGAAGCAGTGTCAAGTATCTCACTCATTCATTCCCAAAAGAATAAAAACATCTCTTCTCTTTCATTTTTTTTTCCTTTAAATCTGGGAGGGAATTTTACTCATAGATGCAAGGGGGCCGTGGAGAGAAGGACCAACTCTTAGAGGGGGCGTGGCAATAAAAAGGTTAAGAACCACTGGACTAGGGTATGTTAAGTCTCCACGACTATTTATGTTTTCAAGGATGGAGTGACGTGAGAAGTCACTTAAAAGACATCCGGTATTCGTTAACAATTCCGGGATAAGGAAATTAGTAATGAATGCAGTGTGGAATGGTTAACGTCAGAAGCCTACACTGCCCTAAAATGGAAAACTACAGTATCTGCAAAATTTTCGAAATTGAGATAAACCACCTATTGGGCTCGTGAAACACTAATACACAAGTGACTGCAGTTTCAGAATGATTCTTCAATGCTTTCCACTACTATTTAACGGGTCCCATTTGCAGTATCTGCAAAATCAGTAGTACGGCAAGAGAAAACTGCAGTATCCATCATTTTTCTCAGTTCTGTATTTTTGCAGATACTGCAGTCATCCATTTTAGGGCAGTATTATACAGTATTGACTGGCATCGTGAAGAGAAACTGTGGGAACTTAAAAACGTTTCAAGGTGTTTGCATGAGGAGGAAGTTCATAGGAAATGTGAGGAAGAGTAAATAATCTGGATATATGTAGAAATGGTCAGGGGGCTAGCACCGGTGAAAGGGTGGATCTGAGCATCTACAAATTGTTTGTAGACGACGGTAGTTTGGTTGAACTGAATTGAACTGAATGCAGAATTTAGGCCAAAAGGTCAAGCACTGGGACCTATGAGGTCATTCAGGGCTGAAACGGAAGCTGAGAGTAAAATGTTTGGAAGGTGTAACAGGAGGAAAACCTCGCAGTTGCCCTATGAATCAATTGTAAGGAGAGGCTGGAAAGTAAGATGGAAGAAAGGGAATATGAAAGGAGGAACAGTAAAAGGAACGAAAGGGGCTGCAGCTAGGGGCCGAAGGCACGCTGCCAAGAACCTTAGGTAATGCCTACAGTGCACCATGAGGTGCATTGACGGCACTTCCACCCCTACGGAGACGATAGTTTGGTGAACAGTCTATAATTAAGAGGCGTCAGGAGGGAGAAAGAGAGAAAGACCTAGAAAGGGTTGGATAGACGGCGTGAAGTAGGTATCGGAAGCGTGAGAGTGCGAACAAGATGGAGGTGAGTGGCACACTGTGTGCCGGGTGGTCCGACGTGTTGCTGACAATCCTTCTGTTTAGGTCTACGAAGACTCTGGTACTGTGGAAGCTTTCATAGATGACTCAACAGTTAAAGAATGAATCGCATCACTTGGTGTTATCTAAATTCCCTACAGCTGACTTCGTCGGTTTAGATGCAAATCCTTCCTGGAGGACTGCAGAGCACTATGACAAGCCCTGTGGATACCTCCGGTCCATACTTAACTTTTGTGTAAGAAGAATATGAGATGAACTTAGTAAAGGGAATAAAAATTGTAGCATACACAGCAAAGCCGTATACAGGGGTGAATCCTGTAAAAGGAAATTTGCCTGAACTATTTTCCAGAAAACAGTACAGGCATCTAAAATCTCATAAACTTTGAAACAGATGAAATAAAGACCTTCCTAACAGGATACTCCCGAATCATTAGGAAATCTTGAAATATCTCGCAGCTTCTGTGCTCTCAAACTCTCTCATTTGGCTTTTCATTAAGTAAACTGGTTTGTGACTACCATACCGTCATATCATCATGACATCAGCATCTTTAATTCTCCCTTTCTAGCTCAGAGTTATTTTGCCCTTCTTAGAATGATGTCAGTTTCGGTCTTGCAATTTTTTTGTGCCATAAATACTACTTTATGATGAAAATAACAACACCAGAATGAGAACGTGGCAGGTATTTTTTTTTTTATTCTTGCCATTTGCTAGACTGACTATTACGGGCTGGCTCGTAATTCCACATAACAACTGATATGACACACTTCGCTGACAGGTAAATAATCGCTTGTTTTTTCCTTGATGCGGAATAAAGCAGATGTGTATTTTGTATGTGAAGCAGAGTTTAAAGTGGAATGAGGCAGATGTGTATTTTGTATGTGAAGCAGAGTTTAAAGTGGAATGAGGCAGATGTGTATTTTGTATGTGAAGCAGAGTTTAAAGTGGAATGAGGCAGATGTGTATTTTGTATGTGAAGCAGAGTTTAAAGTGGAGTGAAGCAGATGTGTATTTTGTATGTGAAGCAGAGTTCATCGAAGAATATGGTTCGAAGAATATATTTCAAGAAAGAGAATACAATGTCCAATGTGGTCAATATCTTTCATGGACTTGTCTATTCACATCTCACGATATGATGCAGGAGGACAACTAAAAAAAATGGTAACAATATTGTTATTGAAAAGCAAGAATCTTTAAAAAACGAAAAAGCAGAAGCCATTTTCAAAATATGATAAACCAAAGCTGGGTAACATAGCAACAAGTGTCACGCCAACGGTATTCTAGATGAGTCACCTCCGAAGGAATCCAGTAAATGATCAAATCTCTTGTTGCCCAGCCTACGTATAAGCTCTGGTGGGAAGAAGAAGAAGAAGAAGAAGAAGAAGAAGAAGAAGAAGAAGAAGAAGAAGAAGAAGAAGGGGGATAAGAGGAGAGAGAAGTCTGAGAGTAAGTAAGACGAAGAAGTCTAGAATTTGACGGTGAAGAAGTCTAGAATTTGACGATGAAGAAGTCTAGAATTTGACGATGAAGAAGGCTAGAATTTGACGATAAAGAATCCTATAATTTGACGATGAAGAAGTCTAGAATTTGACTATGAAGAATGCTAGAATTTGACGATCAAGAAGTCTAGAATTTGACTATGAAGAATTCTAGAATTTGACGATGAAGAAGTCTAGAATTTGTCTATGAAGAATCCTAGAATTTGACGATCAAGAATTCTAGAATTTGACGATGAAGAATCCTAGAATTTGACTATGAAGAAGTCTAGAATTTGACGATCAAGAAGTCTAGAATCGATGACGATGAAGAAGTCTAGAATTTGACGATGAAGAAGTCTAGAATTTGACGACGAAGAAGTCTAGAATTTGACGATGAAGAATCCTAGAATTTGACGACGAAGAAGTCTAGAATCTGACGATGAAGAATCCTAGAATTTGACGACGAAGAATTCTAGAATTTGACGATGAAGAATCCTAGAATTTGACGATCAAGAAGTCTAGAATTCAGCCTCAAAGAGAGGCTGAAGATATCAAGGGTCTATATAATAGCAACAGACGAAGCACACCAAAAGCAGGCCGTGAGGAACCGAGGAGTTTGGCGGCGGACGAAGCAGTCAGTCCAAGACTTTCAGATGTAGATATAGGTCGCTCGACCGTCGGTGACAAATGTAGATATGGCGGATGAGAGAATTAAGCCCATCTGTCTAATGCTGTTGGACTGCCCCTTGAAACCTATGCACATGACGCCGTGTAGCCGGGACCACACACAGGAAATTATAAAGTACAGGTAGAGGAAAGTATACAGCTTTGGGCCTGACAGCAGCTACGGGAGGAGAAACTGGGTGGTTGGTCTCGCATGAGATCAAGAGGACAAGAAAACTCAGATCCAGAATACGGAGGGACAGACATAGACCTGTTGTTGAAATTATTTTTTCGACGGTAATTTTTCATAAACCTAGTTTATTAGCTTTCTAAGCAAACACACACACACATATACAGTATATATATATTTGTGTGTGTTACAGGAAGATTGTGAAACCAGGGATTTCACGAAATCCCTGAAATTTTCAGGGAATTCGTGAAATCACCAATCCCTTAGGGACATTTGATCTGCGAGGGGCTAGTACCAATCATGGCGAAACACATTTGATCCCCGAGGGCTAGTACTAATCACGGCGAAACAGTGTAGAGGAATCACCGTTTCGCCGTGTTTAGTAGTAGCCTTCAGGGATCAAATGTCCCTATGTGAATTGGTGATTTCACGAATTCCCTGAAAACTTCAGGGATTTCGGGTTTCACAGTCTTACTGTAACACTCATATATATATATATATATATATATATATATATATATATATATATATATATATATATATATATATATATATATATCACTTAGCTATAAATATTACTGCAGCCTGTAAGGATATATTTGCACTGTACACAAATGATCTCCATTTGCCACATGTCTATATATATATATATATATATATATATATATATATATTTATATATATATATGTATTTATACATTTACAGTATATATATATATATATACATATATATATATATATATATATATATATATATATATTTATATATATATATATATATATGTAATATATATATATATATATATATATATATATATATATATATATATATATATATATATATATATATATATATATATATATATATATATACATATATATATTACACACTGTACATATGCAAGACAGAAGAACACAACGAACGAAACGAGCAAGACTAATTAAATAGAAACGAACAGCGCAAACGCAGGTGTGTTCCATAGTTAACTCTCCCCCCAACTAGACTAGGCAAGTGAAAACGGTAAGACCTAGCGACCAGCGAAGCAGCGTTGGGGCAACACTTCGGAAGTCTTTATTTGGGAATCGGCAGTGGTCTGGAAAAAAAAAGAAGGTTTTATTTTATCTGGTGTTCATCAGAATTTGATGTTAACTTTCCCCTCTTCACGCGTCACTGGGCTTCTCCTTCGTCGATTTGACTCAGTTAATGATCTGGTTTTTAATTTTTTTTTTTTAATTTCTGCACTGCTGGAAAGCCAGTTTCTATCTGCACTGCAGAGGGGTTAGGTATGCCTTAGTTTAACCAGACCACTGAGCTGATTAGCGGCTCTCCTAGGGCTGGCCAGAAGGATTAGATTTATTTTACGTGGCTAAGAACCAATTGGTTACCTAGCAACGGGATCTACAGCTGATTGTGGAATCCGAACCACATTGTGAAGAGAAATGGGTTTCTATCACCAGAAATAAATTCCTCTAATTCTTCACTGGCCGGTCAGAGACTCGAACGCTGGGCCAGGCAGAGTGCTAGCCGAGGACGATAACCACCCGTCCAATGAGGAACTTGCACTGCAGAGAACGCTGGAAAGACAAACCCTTACCAAGCTCATGCAAGTAAAAAATGCGCCGATGTTTCTTCGGCGCAATCGAGTCTTCTGTGCAGCCACTACAGTGTATAATCAAGGCCACTGAAAATAGATCTATCTTTAGGTGGTCTCGGTATAATGCTGTATGAACCGCAGCCCATGAAACTTTAACCACGACCCTGGTGGTGGCCTATCCTATACTGTTGCCAGAAGCACGATCATGGCTAACTTCAACCTTAAATAAGATAAAAATTACTGAGGCTAGAGGGCTGTAATTTGGTATGTTTGGTAATTCACAGCCCTCTAGCTTCAGTAGTTTTTAAGATCTGAGGGCGGACAGAAAAAAGTGCGAACAGAATAAAGTGTGGACGGACAGACGAAGCCGGCACAATAGTTTTCTTTTACGGAAAACTAAAACCGAGCTGAACTGAAAATCAAGCGACAGAGCAAACTCTTGAGATATGGTTTAAAACAGTCAGGGAAAACAGAAGCAGAGAGAGGATTCTAGAATAAATGAGCACCGAGCTGAGCAATCAGGATCTGCTTTTGACTCAGTGTTTTTGGAAGGAAACTGAGTAAAATCCACTCCGCGAACATGGCGTCAGCGTTCCAAATTGGGACAATTCAGAGCAGGAAAGACTTTAGTAATTGGCATAAAAAAACTTACATCTGGTTTCCCCTAACTAACTATGTTTTGTCAAAGTATTTCTCTTTAAAAACTCCATGTCACTATTAGTGTTAATACTAAAATCCGTCGAAAACCTTTCCCCTCAGACATAGATGTTAAAAGAATAGATAACCACCAATTATAATGCCGCTAAATCCTCGTGATTTTGAAGGATCAACGAGAATCGCATGTCTGGAGATACGAGCAACATTCCCCTCGCTGGTGCATAATTAAGATTGATTTGGTGCCTCTGCTCCGTAAAGGAAGATGAGATAATGATGATGATTATGCTGCTTTGAATGATTAAACAATTGGGAGATAATAAAGAGTGCTTCCCACAGAGAGTCGCAGAGTCCAGAACGCGTTCGACTGACTGTTAATTTGATCTCATAGCTATGCATAAAACCTGTCGTCAGGAATTCATGCCCGAGAAGTCAAATTTATGCTGGAGTGTCTCTCGACATTAAGATAACAAGCTCCTCTAAATGTAGATGCAGTTTTTTTGTGGGTGCATTCTAAAACCAGTGACAGGAGGATACTGAAGTTATTTTACTTAATATGCAACCACACACAAGCATAAACCGCTGGGACCTATGAGGTCATTCAGCATTGAGACGGGAATTGAGAGGAGAAAGGTTTGAAAGGCGTAACAGGAGGAAAACCTCGCAGCTGCACTCTGAGCCAACTGTAAGGAGAGGGTGGATAGCAAGATGGAAGAGAGAGAATATGAATGGAGGTACAGTAAAAGGGATGAAAAGGGTTGCAGCTAGGGGCCGAAGGGACGCTGCAAAGAACCCAAGTAATGCCTACAGTGCACTGCATGAGGTGCACTGACGGCACTAACTACGGGGGAGCTCCCTTACTTGAAAGTACACTGAAGCACAATTCTTATTCCTTAGCTCCTTATTTATTGACTGACTTAGTCTATAATTACATGCAACCACTTTTACTAAGTGTATTTTGCATTAATTACATACGTGTACATATTCAATTTCTTGCTTTGATTTTGTTATTTATTGAGTATCCAGATCTTATATATATATATATATATATATATATATATATATATATATATATATATATATATATATATATATATATATATATATAAAATTGCTTTTCCTGTGGAAGCATAGCATGCAGTATAAAATCATAGCCTTTTGACTGATGTCATAATAATAATAATAATAATAATAATAATAATAATAATAATAATAATAATAATAATACCTTTATTAGTTTCATTTCCTTTTTCAGATTGACTTTTGTTTTACACATCAAATGTTGCAATGAATTCTTTCATAAATTATGATTTCACCTTGAATATTCAATCAATCAGTTTTATATTCAGGCTTGTACTTAATTACACTCAGAGTTCTGTCATTTTCTCAAACTTTAGAAACCATTCCTTCAGTGAAGAAAACCTGAGCATTGCATGATCATCCAAGTCTAAAAAAAAAAAAAAAAAAAAAAAAAAAAAGTGCCGAAGTCTCTTCGGCGCAATCGAGTTTTCTATACAGCGTATAATGCTGTATGACTCTCAACCACGGCCCAGTGGTGGCCTATGCTGTTGGAACCTATAGCAGTGCCAGGCGCACGATCATGGCTAGCTTTAGCCTTAAATAAAGTAAAAACTACTGAGGCTAGAGGGCTGCAATTTGGTATGTTTGATGATTGGAGGGTGGATGATCAACGTACCAATTTGCAGCCTCAGTAGTCAGTTTTTAAGATCTGAAGGCGGAGAGAAAAAGTGCGTGCGGACAGACAAACAGCCATTTCAATAGTTTTCTTTTACAGAAAACTAATAGATGGATCATACTTTTTACCACAGCTGTGCATTCCATAGAATCTTGAGGATCTCCCGCGCTATCCTGCATTTATCTCGTGTAATTCCTTGAACGGGGCAACTTTCCTGAACTGCCAGTAAAACTGGGCAAAATCCTTGCACTGCATCCTACATACCAGTACTTTGCATCCTTTTCAGGATATGGGGGATATCCAGGAAATGCCAACTTGATGCCCATTACCTCCTTGTGACTGCGTGCTGAAGTTTTTGCTGCGAGCAAGTGAAGGTCCCTATTATCACCTCTGGCAGACAAAAATACTCAGGAGGAAGGAAGGAAGAAAGGAAGGGCTCTATTCCAAACGTCCCCCCCTTCCCTCAAAGGATCTACTATCCCCCCCCCCCGCTCCCAACAACCTCCATTTCCATCTGGAGACCCCGAATGAGTCACAGCACGTCCGCGCGCTAAGCGAGGTCGCCCAACAAGGTCAATATTTGTGCCACATTCGACCTCTCTCGCTTTGGTACTCGTTCCGCGCCCTTCCCACGTCACCTGTAACTGCCGACAGCTGTGATATCCCCCGTGGCATACCCTACCCTTTTGCCGTAGGCGTTCTCCTTATTATCCATAGGTCCCCGTTAACTGGCTGTTTTATGGGCAATTTATTTCCCCTCTGGGTTTTAATGATTGCTTAGGGTCACAGGTGTCCAGGCTATCACAGTACCTGCATGACTACGATGCCTTACCCAGAGGAGTCAAGTGATTCATTTCAGGCAGACTTTTGCAAACAGGTGATCTCGAGAAGTAATTTTGCAGTATCCTGAATGAGAGAATAGCTGCAATGCATGCAATAGTCATTATACACCAGTATTTTAAGCACATGCATCCATTGAGAAAACGATCTCTCTCGTCGGCAAAAATGACGTCAAGTATCTCAGGTTGAAGGGTTTAGTTGCCATATCCATACTAGAAATAATATATATATATATATATATATATATATATATATATATATATATATATATATATATATATATATATATATATATATATATATATATATATATCTATTATTGCTTATTATGTGGCCCTTGCAATTTCATATGAATATGAACTGAACTCAATATAGAATTTAGGCCAAGGCTAAGCACTAGGACCTATGAGGTCATTCAGCGCTGAAATGGAAACTGACAGTAAAAGGTCTGAAAGGTGTAACAGGAGGAAAACCTCGCAGCTGCACTATGAATCAATTGTTAGGAAAGGGTGGCGAGTAAGATAGAAGAGAGAGAATATGAAAGGAGGTACAGTAAAAGGAACGAAAGGGGTTGCAGCTGGGGGCCGAAGGCACGCTGCAAAGAACCTTAAGTAATACCTACAGTGCACCACATGAGGTGCACTGGCGGCACTACCCCACCCCTACGGGGCATATGAATATGGAACCTAGTAATTTACTGATGCTGTATTCCAAGATAATTCATAAATGTATAAAAAAAAAGCAAGGTTTGGCATTACATTACAATATAATTACAAAATAATTTGTTGGCAATTCGCTGAATATTTTTACAATACAGTTTTGAAAAGATTGTAATCAAGTCTGTCGCTAACCTCAAAATTGTTCTCAGGAACATTATGACTATCTGACGAGACTTTTTTCTTTTTTTACTAAGAATCACCTCGAAACATTTAAAGAACTCACTCATAAAGAGAGAGAGAGAGAGAGAGAGAGAGAGAGAGAGAGAGAGAGAGAATGTTTGGATAGGCAGGTAAAAAGGACAATCAAAGGAGTTATGACTGCCTTTATAATGTACAAGCAAATGAAGTCAATGCATACACTCACACACTCACACACAATATTTATATGTGTATGTGTGTGTGTGCGTCCGTCCGTTCGTACACGCTTAGGAACCAGAGAACGTTTTGTGTCCGATCTCGTAATCAACAGATGGCCTGAAACACATTACCGCCAGATCGTGGAAAGCGAAAAACACGCCGACTTTCAACCAGATGTTTCGCTTTTGTTTTTCTTGTCGATTTTCCCATTTGCCTCAAGAATCCCCGTCGCTCAGATTTCTCCTTCCCCGTCATTGCTGTTCGCATGTTAGATGACAGTTAGCTCCAGCTAAGTAACGAATAAATCTTCTTGAGAGAGAGAGAAAAACAAGCATAAAATAAACCCTCAAATAACTTCTCAATGCTGTTTCCTGCGGAAAATTACCAGGAGGAATAAACTGAATGTTCTGAGGATGTGTCGACCCTTATCTGAACGTGATGACAATGTTCTCCTTGCATTTCATTACATTTTTATCTATCTGCTAATTTATTTATTTATTTTTTTAATAAGTGGGATCTCTTCTTTCTGTAATACTCTTTACACCCTCTTACTTCGTAATGAACGCCTTAATATTCTTTGGAAGCTTGAATTTCAAGTCAATGGTCCCTTTGGTGGGCTCGTTGCATGTGAGTAGGTTTCATCTTCTGAATAATAATAATAATAATAATAATAATAATAATAATAATAATAATAATAATAATAATAATATAGAGAACGTCAAGCAATAATCTGATAATCGAACACGAAAACCAACTGAACTTTACGAGTTGATCATTTCCAGGTCGTCCAGCGAATATAATTATCTGACAAGTTCCATCCAATTCTGTACACCCATTCTTGGGCTGTCATACTAACGTAAACACAGAGGAGGCAGCCTTTTTCAACGCTGTGATTAACATGAGAGAGAGAGAGAGAGAGAGAGAGAGAGAGAGAGAGAGAGAGAGAGAGAGGAGTAAAAGGTATTTCTAGGAATGCGTGAAATTTGCTCTTCTTATCGTCTCAGTTCTGAAATGAAAGAGAAGAAATTATTTTCTTTTTCTGTCGTAGCTGGATGAAAAAGCCGTGCTTATAAAATTGCTATAGAGAAGACAGAAAAGGTTAACGAAGACTAGGAAGAAATGCTCTTTGAGACAAATCTAGTTGTCTTCATACTGAGGATGAAAATTAAATAAGTAAAAAATGCGCCGAAGTTTCTTCGGCGCAATCGAGTTTTCCGTACAGCGTATAATCAAGGACACCGAAAACAGATCTGTCTTTCGGTGGTCTCCGTATGATGCTGTTTGAGCCGCGGCCCATGAAACTTTAACCACGGGCTGGTGGTGGCCTATCTTATATCGTTGCAAGAATCACGATTATGGCTAACTTTAACTTTGAATTAGATAAAAACTACTGAGGCTTGAGGGTTGCAATTTGGTATCTTTGAAGATTGGAGGGTGGATGATGAACATACCAATTTGCAGCCCTCTAGCCTCAGTAGTTTTTAAGGTCTGAGGGCGGACAGACAAAGTGGGGACGGACAGACAAAGCTAGCACAACAGTTTTTATTACAGAAAACTAAAAAGTAAAACGCATAAAATAATATGGACCTCTCACCGGAATGATAATTCTGCATAACACAAACAAGGCCGCCTTTCTGTTTAATGTGATGATGAATTCTGGTTAAGTTGACTTCAGCGAGAGATGTGACACAATTTACTGTGACACCCTGGGCTGACATTCCGGCAAAGTCCCGCCCGAGGAAAATTACTGGAACGGTGCCCACAGTCGGGATTAGAACGTCCCATCAGTTACAGTATTTTGTTTATCATTCACGTAGCTTTTGTTTCATTCCGGTCCGCTTTGCTCTCTCTCTCTCTCTCTCTCTCTCTCTAGGTTTTTTTTTTAACTTCAGCGTTCACTCTTTCTATTAATCATGCTCTCTCTTTTCGTTCTTGGTGACAGCATTCTCTCTCTCTCTCTCTCTCTCTCTCTCTCTCTCTCTCTCTCTCTCTGCTTCAGTCCAGGCAATCCTCTTTTTTCCACGCAGTCTCTTCGTTTACGGTTACAATAACTTTTCCTTTATCTTTTTATCTTACTCTTTTCTTTAAACTACATCACAGACAATCATCTTTTTTCTTTGCGGTTTATTTGTCATTCCTGAATACCTATTTTTTAAATAAAACTTTACTTCTAAAAAAAAGAAAAAACAATTTCATCTCCTCACCTAAACTCCTTTTTATATTAAAGTTTCGAACCTCTTTGCATAATGACTTCGCATTTCGGTCTCTTAATTAATGCGCTTTTATATGGCCTCTAATTAAAGTTCCGGTTGATTTCGCTCAAACTGGGTCCTCGCCAGGCATATTCGGTGCGGGAAATGGATTCTCAAATCAGCCTTCAATCACCTGATGAAGCTTCTGCGACGTTTCTCTCAGTTCTGAGTCTCATTTCAGTCCAAGGATGTTTTCCTTCTGACTTCCGGCTTTCCACATCGCAACTTAGTCAATTCTCGTCGAGTTTTCAGCTTCGTGGGTCCTGGTTTTCAGTCGTTTTCGATGGTTCTGAAGGGAAACGTTATTGAACAAGTTAGAAATGTGCCGAAGTTTCTTCGGAGCAGTCGAGTTTTCTGTACGGCTTATAATCAAGGCCACCGATAACAGATATATCTTTCGATGGTCTCGGTATAGTGCTGTATGAGCCGCGGCCTATGAAACTTTCTGCCGGCCGTGGTGGCCTGTGCTGTTGCTTTGCCAGAAGCACGATCATGGCTAACTTTAACCTTAAATAAAAGAAAAACTACTGAGGCTAGAGGGCTGCAATTTGGTATGTTTGATGAGTGGAGGGTGGATGATCAACATACCAATTTGCAGCTCTCTAGCCTCGGTGGTTTTTAAGATCTGAGGGCGGACAGGAAAGTGCGGACAGAAAAAGTGCGGACAGAAAAGTTGCTGACGGACAGACAAAGCCGGCACAATAGATTTCTTTTCAGAAAACTAAAAATGGGGATATAGACCATTATTTTATATTTCTGTACAAAACGGAAAGCCTTCTATAATGAAAACCTCAATACACTGATTCATTCAAAGATTTTTTTGCCATATGTGGGAACGCTCTGGCAACATGGCAGAAATGAGGGCGTATCAAAATGAATGCAGAAGAAATTTGTTGACGGAATGCAGAAATAATCATGTGCATTGTGGCGGTTGTTGAAGGTACATGGCGTAGAAAATAATTTGTTGAAAGCAGTTGAACGTATTTATGTGAAAAAAAAAAGCGAAGCGCGTGGGAGAATGTGCGTACGTGAGAGTGACTTGTTTGGTGTAAAAGTTGTGGGATAAGAAAAGAGGTTATGTATGGAGCACGGGGAGGCAGAAAAGTTGAAAGTGATTGTAATTGGGAGTAAGATATTGAGGGAGACTGGAAGCCACGAAGGTAGAGCACTAGATATAAATATAGTTTAGGGAAGATTAGAATCGGCTGATAGCAGTAGATGGTAGGATGAGTGAACAGGTGATTAACAAAACTTGTGCAACAAGGGAGGTCTACAGAAGGTTCTCTGGAAATGATGGAAACTTTCAACGGAAACTAAAATTGCAATGTATGACGGGTCTGTTGTACCAACTTTCCCCATATGAAAGCGTGGATGTTAATATTAATAAATGATCAGAATACTGAAACGGTTGAGATGGATTATAATTGCACGGTATATTTGGTGAAAGAAGAATTGAACAGTAATTAGAGGCGAGATCTGAAGACGTTGTGAAATATGAGAACTATTAATTATATGTCCCACAGTGGCCAGGAACACAATCTAAGGCAATCAACAGAAAACTGCTCTGCATTTCTAACAAGTAAAAAGTTTCTTCGGCGCAATGGAGTTTTCTGTACAGCCGCTACAGCGTATAACCAAGGCCAACGAAAATAGGTCTGTCTTTCGGTGGTCTCGGTATAATGCTGTATGAGCCGCGGCCCATGAAACTCTCAGCCGGCTGTGGTGGCCTGTGTTGTTGCGTTGCCAGAAACACGGTCATGGCTAAACTTAACCTTAAATAAAATAAACACTATTGAAGCCAGAGGGCTGCAATTTGGTGTGTTTGATGATTGGAGGGTGGATGATCAACATACCAATTTGCAGCCCTCTAGCCTCAGTAACTTTTAAGATCAGAGGGCGGACAGAAAAAGTGCGGAGAGGAAAAAGTGCTAGAAATGAGTTAACGATAAACGTTGAGATTCCAAAGGTTAAGGTTGTTAGTTTCAAGAACACTGAAGGATGATAAAGAAGTAATGACACTCATTTGCACCTATTACTTTTCCTGAGGGAGAGTGAATCAGCACACTCAACTCTTGGTGGCCTTTCGTCAGCCTAATTTAGTTGTCTGTAGAAGAAAACTATCGAGATGGCTCTTTGTCTATCCGTCCGCCCTCAGATCTTAAAAACTACTGAGGCTAGAGGGCTGCAAATTGGTATGTTGATCATCCACCCCCCAGTCATCAGACATACCAAGAATGCAGCCCTCTAGCCTCAGTAGTTTTTATTTTTTTAAGATTAAAGTTAGCCATAATCATGCTTCTGGCAGCGATATAGAACAGGCCACAACCGGGCCGTGGTTAGAGACTCATGGGCCGCAGCTCATACAGCATTATATCGAGACCACCGACAGACAGGTCTGTTTTCGGTGGCCTTGATTATACGCTGTACAGAAAACTCGATTGCGCTGAAGAAACTTCGGCGCATTTATTTACTTGTTTATTCTCTTTATTTATTAGTTCTGTTTCTGTAGACATTGCTGCCATCTATCTTAGCAGTATTATTATTCCGGTTCATCTCCCTGGCTTTTATATAGTTTTCTGAAAAACAAATTTGATTCAAATCTTTTTTAGCCAATTTTAACCTGTTGTCACTGGACATGCTGGAGAATGAGAAGTCCAAAACATGTTTATGTATGTATATATGTATATATATATATATATATATATATATATATATATATATATATATATAAATATATATATATATATATATATATATATATATATATATATATATATATATATATATATATATATATATATATATATATATATATATATATATATATATATATATATATATATATATATATATATATATATATATATAATATACTGTGTGTGTGACAGAGAGAGAGAGAGAGAGAGAGAGAGAGAGAGAGAGAGAGAGAGAGAGAGAGAGGTCTTCAGCACTAATTTTAAGAGACTGTCATCATTATTTTTCAGCCCTAATGATGACATGCCACCTTTGGCCTGATATTAAGCTTGCCAGGAAATAATTGTGAGATCAAGGTTACACTGTAGTTCCACCTTTGGTTATGTTCTTAGTAGCCTCAATGTTTTCTAGATATCTTTAAATGCGTCACTGCATAGGGGCTATACATTCATCAGTCACCTGTCCTCGTTACCAGCGTGTTTACCGTTCGCCGCAGCATGCAACTGAAATCTTCTTGAAGAATTCTTTCGTGGTACGTCAACTGGTGTTGCTTGAGGCCCGATTTTAATCCTCATTTTGAAATGGTTATTAACTACGGGTTCAAGGAGAAGAAAGATAAAAAGGTATACCTTCATCCCATCCCCTAACGAGCAAGGTGTGAAAGTCGGAAGTTGGGGAAAAGCGCGGTAGTTGAACTTCCCGTCACGCGGCCTTGGTTCCTCCGTCTCCTTATTTGGTAATGTTTTGGTAAGAACGACGCTGATTGGCTGGTTCCCGCTGCCTGGGCGCTGCCGCTGGTGTCATGGTGGAGGGATTCTGGCTAAGTCCTCTCGTGGCGAAATCTCGCCGATAAGATCTTTTCGCACATGCCCTAATAGGTCTCCGATCTCGGGTGACAGTGCCGTGAAAGTTGACGGATTTGCTTTCAGAAGACGGGGGCAGGCGTAAAACCCGTCAGAAATTTGCATGATCCAGAGAATTCGGTGGAATCGTAACCACATCCTGTGGTTGCGGGATGTGTGTTGTCATCTGGAAGGCAGCCGATTGATCACTCGGGGGAAATTCTTAATCCCTTGCGGGGAAACCATCGGTAACGCCGTCTCACGTTTCCTTGCTGAGGAAACCTAAATAGTAATAAGCAGCGACTTTACCGGGGAGGAAGTATTCGTATGGAATAGACAGGGCCCGCATGAAGCGAGGAGGGAGGGAGAGAGAGAGAGAGAGAGAGAGACAGAGAAACTTTCTCTTGTCGTCGGCGGCCTCGCAGTTGTTGGGTTAAGGTCGCAGGGTCAGTCACTATTACTCGACAGATGGCGGCGAATGATGCCTATAAGGTCGCCGAAACTGATCATTAGATGTCGCTGGAGATCTGTGTCGCCCCTATCGCAAGATTTTCCCAGGTTGCATCGCGTTGTTTCCGGTTTCCGACAAACCAGGCCTCATTCCGCGCAGACAGGTGCAAGCAGCGGCCACTCGTCTATGTGTACATAGCCACCGCTCCCTCACAACAGCACCTCTCGAGAAAGGGACGGAGGTTGGAGGAGGAAGAGTAGGAGGAGAACGAGGAGGCAACTGGATGTTAACGAGAAGGAAGATTCTGTACCACGGGCATGACTAGCCCCCAGTGCTTTTCATTACACCTGCCCCCCCCCCCCGCGAAAAAAGGCACTTCTGCATGTAATGGGAGTTGGCTACTATTGGGGTAATGCTAAACGAGGGCCGTGCTGGAGCGCACGAAAACGCCCAGACCCCCTCCGCTGCAGCCAAATAAGGAAAATAACTAAGGACAGCAGGATGTATTGCTCCGAGAGCGGAAGCACGATGAGGGTTAAATAGTACAATAAAATGCAGTGGCCTAGGCTGCGAACTCGTTTGTTCCCTCTGTCTCAATATCTGAATTTTCAGTTCATGTTTGAGTCTCGCCGCACGTTTTGCCTTTCTCATGCCTTACGAATAAAAATATAAATACATACATACACATGTATATACTCACACACACACATATATATATATATATATATATATATATATGTACATATATATGTGTGTATATATATAACAGCTAAGTTATTATAACTGTAATTCATCATGATTACGTTTTTTCTCAAATTACTTTGGGGAAAATAATATATTTCTCCATAATTATAATATAATGTATACAGATTTTCTCTCTCTCTCTCTCTCTCTCTCTCTCTCTCTCTATATATATATATATATATATATATATATATATATATATATATATGTATATTTTTGTATATATAATAAATATATATATACATATATATATATATTCACAAATATCGAACCACAATATCGTTTAATATCAAATTCATTATACTTGGAATAACTTATATCCAGAGGAATTATAATTGATAAGTGCTTCTGCGCTGGCCAAGGTTCAAATCGTGGTCTTTCAATTCAAAATAACGATAGACAGTGACTAACCACCTGGCTATCAAGAAAGATATACTGTAAGTTGATTCAATACTGACTGCTGCGCATATGCCTGCCGAATTCAGGTTCTGTACTTGAAATCATTATCAACCCATCTCCACCTCAATAGCTGATTGGTCAAGTCAGCAATCGTGAGTTTTTGTCACATACATGTGTGGCTTTTTTATATACACAAATATCTAGCCACTATTATAATTCAATATCGAATTCACTATACTTAGGGAATAACTTACACCCAGGGGTAATTATTATGTGTTGGCCAGGATTCGAACTGTGGCCTTTGGTGTAGAAATAAAGATAGACAATACAACAAGAGAGGTGCAGCTGAATGACTACAAAAGTGACTGAGGCAGTTACATTCGAGGACAAAAGGAAGGCCATTAAGAGGCTGAAAATGGAGAAAACTCCTACACTGATCAGATGACAAGTGAAATGTTGGAGTGCGGCGTGAAAGTGAAGTTGAGTAGTTGACCAGGGTGTGTAAGGGATGTCTGCATGAGAGGAAAGGTTCCATAAGAATGGATGAAAGGACTAACTGTTCCTTTGTATGGGGGTAAAGTTAACAAGTTAACAGAAAAAGAAGTTAAGTATACCATAGTTTAACCAGACTGCTGAGCTGACTAACTGCTCTCCTAGGGCTGGCCCGAAGGATTAGATTCATTTTAAGTGGCTAAGAACCAGTTGGTTACCTAGCAACGGGACCTACAGCTTATTGTGGAATCCGAACCACATAATAACGAGAAATGAATTTCTATCACCAGAAATAAATTTCTCTAATCTTCATTGGAGTTAACAAAAGAGGCTATAAGAATAATAGAGGTATAATTTTGCTTAGTATACCTGGAGGGGTACTTGATAGGATTTTGATTTACTTTATTATTATTATTTCAGCAGAGGAAACCTATTCACATGGAACAAGCCCACCAAAGGGGCCCCTGACTTGAAATTCAAGCTTCCAGAGAATGTTGGTTTCAACCTCCCACCGCAGCAGACCCCACAGTGCAGCAGTAACTGATCATGATACAGAGCCAGTGGTTTTTTACAGCCCCGGGGGGAGACGCGAACCCGCTGCGACATCTGAGTGGCATGCCACGACACTAACCACCATACCAGCGGACCAGAAGGTAAGACAGGTGATAGAGGGTCTGATAGGGGAAGAACACTGAGGCATGAGACAGGATAGAAGGTACGTAGATCAAGTGATATTCAAGAAACAATTAGGTGAGAGGCTTGCAAGAAAAGGGAAAATGCTGTAAGTGGCATTCACGGAACCAGAGAAAGTTTATGAGTGTAGGGGTACGGTAGCAATCGTTTTCTCTTTTGGGGTACCCGCTGTTCTTGGGAGAAAAGTATATATCTGTATATATATACATACAGACATACATACACACACATATATGTGTTTATACTTGTGTGTATTATGTACGGGAGAGAGTTATATAGCATGATAACATAATTTACTGATCTCTGAACATAAAATGTTAATACCAGACGTGGCGACAATTATACGTATGTTGTGAATTCCAGTAGGAGCCATCGCGAGTAAACGCGCTCTGCGCCGAGCATGCCGAAACGATGACTGATGGCCATTGTCAAGAACTCTCTTCAGTAATTCGTATTAAAATCTGCGGTGAAATGGACCATCAACCCTCCTCCCGGCGCAAGCCACCCACCCCAGGGCCCCATGGATATAATTGGAGTAGAAGAGAGTGGAAAAAAAAAGGGAAAATTGAAGCCAAATGTTATTTTGCGGTGGTTATGTGAGAAAGAGAAAACTCTTTTCCCATAACAGCTAGCTAACAGAGGGGCGCTGATGAACGCACATGTTCCCCAGCGGAGAGAACTTTTCAGCCACTGGCTCTGGCTGGTTACTGCTCGTGATGAGTGGAACACTTCGGTTCGAATACGTGAGTTCTGTACGTCCAAATGAATAGAACAGAATAGAATATAGAATTTAGGCCAAAGGCCAAGCGCTGGGGCCTATGAGGTCATTCAGCGCCGAAACGGAAATTGACAGCAAGAAGGTTTGAAAGGTGTAACAGGAGGAAACCTCAAAGCAGTTGCACCATTCATCAATTATTAGAGAGGGTGAAAAGTCATTTGGAAGAAAGAGAATACGAACGGAGATACAGTCAAAGAAATGAAAGAAATGGCAGATAGGGGTCGAAGGGACGCTGCAAAGAACCTTAACTGATGCCTACAGTGCACCACGTGAGGTGCACTGACGGCAATAATGAAAGGTGACTTGCTAACGTTAGTTCTTGAACGTGATTAACGATGGAAGGTGTCGGCATTAAATGAATTCAAAGAAATTTGTTATCTTAGATTTAAGCATTTTCTTGATCTTTTCTTTAACTGACCTCACTCCTAGAGTTCTGAGCTCTCCGTCTTTCCATGCAGGTCTGCCAGTCTGCCTGTTTAAAGGCATGTGCTTAACTTCGGGAAAGGAAGGACTTTGGGTTTATTAGATTCGGCTACCCTGGCTCACTGAGTGGCCCGCAATGATGAAGAGAGAACTCAGCTGGTAGTTTCATACTTTCTCTCTCTCTCTCTCTCTTTCTTCCTTCCTTTCTCGTTCTCTCTCTATCTTCCTTCGTCTCTCTCTCTCTCTCTCTCTCTCTTGTGGCAAAGATATACGTGCACTCTTCTTATCGCATGCTTTCCATGATGAAGGAAAATGGGACCAAAATGATTTCCTCGCAAGTTACTCTTGTCAACAGTTTCAAATCTATTCAGCAGAGATAAAAATGGGATGTGTTTTATATATCTCGTACACAAGACAAGCTATCAGGTTTTCGGTTTTATAGAACTCTCCTTCCCTGGGACGGCATTAATTTGCAGGCTCCAAGAATCGCCCACGGAGTGTGTAACAGTAGGATTAAAAGCCACAGTAGTGAGTGTTAAGAATGACAAGGAGAGACTTTCAGATACTACTCCCCGTCCCTCATCTCCTGATAATGATGATGATGATGAAGGCTTATTATCATTATGGCTTAAAAGATGCAAGAACCGGAAGATTTTGAAACCAATACTAATTACATGCGCTGGACATCTGTAATTTTTTGGCAACAACAGGCCTTTGAATTCCTCAAGCAAGTTTTGAAGTCTACATTAATTACATGCACTTGACATTTTTTTGGGGCGGGCCAACAACAGGCCTTTGAATTCTTTCAGCTTAGCTGTTAACATGTTGGCCATCCATTTCCAATGAATCAGAGACATGCTGCACCTTGACATACCACCATAACCTTTAGGGTCAAGACGAAAAGACACCAAATTGCCTCCTTCTAGAGGCACACTGAGGAGTACAGTTTTCTGCCTTCAGACAGACATTTGAACTTTCGAATTTTTCCGTAATGGGCTCTTTTCATAACTTCAGGAACATTATATGGGCTCTTTTCATAACTTCATTAACGTTATTTGGACTCTTTTCATAACTTCAGTAACATTACATGGGCTCTTTTTATAACTTCAGTAACATTATGTGGGCTCTTTTCATAACTTCAGTAAAATTACATGGGCTCTTTTTATAACTTCATTAACATTATTTGGACTCTTTTCATAACTTCAGTAACATTACATGGGCTCTTTTTATAACTTTAGTAACATTATATGCATTCACACAAATAGCACAACTGTGAGGTTTGAATTTTCTCAGGCTGCGGTAACTAGCAAGAGTTAATTAATCATATCTTAAAGTAGGTCTAACAGGAAACAAGTAAAAAAATGCGCCGAAGTTTCTTCGGCGCAATCGTGTTTTCTGTACAGCCGCTACAGCGTATAATCAAGGCCACCAAAAATAGAGCTTCAGTATCTTTCGGTGGTCTCGGTATAATGCTGTATGAGCCGCGACCCATGAAACTTAAACCATGGCCAGGTGGTGGCCTATCCTATACCCCTGCCAGAAGCACGATTATGGTTAGCTTTAACCTCAAATAAAATAAAAACTGAGGCTAGAGGGCTGCAATTTGGTGTGTTTGATGATTGGAGGGTGGATGAGCAATATACCAATTTGCAGCCCTCTAGTCTCAGTAGTTTTTAAGATCTGAGGGCGGGCAGAAAAAGTGTGAAAAGAAAAAGTGCGGACGGACAGACAAACCCGGCACAATAGTTTTCACTTCAGAAAACTAAAATTCCTCCCCGTCCCCAACCAACTTCTCCCTTAAGTCAACCTCAAGAGCTAGGAGGTGAAGCATTGCCAAGCGAGACTGTATTCCCAAAATCAAAGTCCTTAAAAGCATTAAGAGGTTATGTGATGTCTTAATGCGTCGATTAGATAAAGCAATTGAATCCGACAAAAAACTTCTTTAAAGGAAATTAACGGCCAGCAACCGAGGGATGCAATTATATAATGACGATCTCGCTAACGTGGCACTGTCACGATACAATCTCGACGCTCGTGGCCTCTCTGCTCCGGCACAAAGGAAGAAATAAATCCTGATGGACTTGTAATAACTGTAATTGCTGCTGAACGGCCTTGACACGTTTAATGCCCAGTGCCACTTTTGGTCGTCTGAGATTTTGTAATAAGACATGTTACAAGCTCATGTCTTTACGTAAGAGCTGAAAATCGTTCACTTTTTCTTACGTGTTCTTTGTCTCTCCAACGCTGCTCTTACAGCTTCTGTCAGGTTTAAGCACCAGTAACATCCTTTTTACGACTTCGCGCGGCTCTGGATATTCTTTGTTCGGGCGACGCTGAATTCTCTGTTAAAATTCTTTCCTCCTTGATTTGTAACTGAGGTGCCATTACGCTTGATGAAGATGTTAGATAACTTCGTAGGTAAGATCTGCAGAACGTGATGGCAAGAAGGGAGAGGATTTCATTTTCTTATATTTACTGACACAGGCCGCATAGTTTGGAAATGTGTTCAAGTACAGTTATATTTTTATATGTATAAAAGGCAATGCCACGAAGGAAAGAAAAACGAAGGAATGGTGCTAGGCCTTTCGACTTACTGCCTGCTAAGTAAAGGACAGTGAGTCGAAAGGCCTAGCACCACTCCGTTGATGCACTCTCCTTCGTGACATTGCCTTTATATATATATATATATATATATATATATATTATATATATATATATATATATATATATATATATATATATATATATATATATATATATATATATATATATATATATGTGTGTGTGTGTTTGAGCAGCCATGAGCGCAGGAGAAATTTTCCGTAATATTCCACTTCACTTGATGATAAGTATTGAGATTCTTCGACAAACAAAGATCTGCATTTGGATAACTGTTCCTTATTTGCACTCTTTATGGTCTGGTTGCCTTGAAGTGTTTGCATTTTAAGGTTTGTGGTTGCTACACCTCTCTCTCTCTCTCTGAAATTCAAAGCGACACCCTTGATAGTTCTCCCCATTTCTTAGATACTAGAACTATTGATACAGCGATCCAAGACATACTATTTTAAAAAGTACAGTCTTGAACATCCCCTTTCCCTTTTGCTCTCACTTGTGCGCTAATTTCCCAACAGGAGAAGGCAGGAAGGAGAGTGAGAAGCAGTAAACACGAATTCTATTCAGATGTCAGTATGCGGTTCTTGCGTGCTCGCGCGTCAGTTCGCCACCTCGGGGAAGGAAGGAAGCATTCCTCCCCTTGCAAAAACTTTCTCTCTTGCTAAACCCTTCTAAACCTTGGTTAGAAGGATTTTACTCCTTTTCCTTCAGTTAGTGGACAGACCTTAAAAGCAGGCTTACTACGCATCAGCTGGTAAAGTGGTTAGTGTCGTGGCATGACACTCAGATGTCTCGGCGGGTTCGCGTCTCCCCCAGGGCGATGAAAAATCACTGGCTCGGTATCGTGATCAGTTACTGCTGCAGTGTGGGGGTCTGCGGTGGGAGGCTGAAACCAGCATTCTTTGGAAGCTTGAATTTCAAGTCAATGACTCCTTTGATTGTGCTTGTTCCGTGTGAATATAGTTTTACGTTGCTGCTTTAGAACTGATCTAGCCTTTTAATGAAAAGGTTTTACCTTCTTGCAAATAAAATCTCTAATATTATTTGTGATTTTGCAGAAGCTGTTTCCTTCCCTCACTCCAAAGTGACTTTAAATCTTATGCCCTTCGAATACTCTTTGCTCTATGATCTCCAGAACATCTTGTCATCAGTTAGGCTTTAATTTTCTCAAACTGACCCAATCTCACCTCTTTTATTGTCTGCTGTCTTCAGGGTATGAAAACTGACTGCTCCAATTGACAATGAACCTGACTCTTTTTAAAAACTTCATCAACATGGACTACACAACAGCAACTTCTTTTCCTCCTGAAGTTTGGACTCTAATGACGCTTCGGAAATCCTAGTTAGGGCAAAACTCAGAAGGGAATTATCATTGTCAGTAATCTTGCCTTTCCTTTTCTACTGACATAAATCCTAATTGAAATGAATATAGAATTTAGGCCAAAGGCCAAGCACTGGGACCTATGAAGTCATTCAGCGCTGAAACCTAAAATTGACAGTCAAAGGTTTGAAAGGTGTAACAGGAGGAAAACCTCGCAGCTGCACTATGAATCAGTTGTTAGGAAAGGGTGGAAAGTAAGATGGAAGAAAGATAATATGAAAAGAGGTACAGTAAAAGGAACGAAAGGAGTTGCAGCTAGGGGCCGAAGGCACGCTGCAAGGAAACTTAAGTAATGCCTACAGTGTACCGCATGAGGTGCACTGACGGCACTAACCCCCTACTGGGGACATAAATTCAAGCCATCGAATTACTCGTACACATATGAACACATATGATGAAGGAATACTATAACAAACGGGGTACGTAATTTATGTATTATACAGTAACAAATAAGCTCATGATAACAGGAACCTCGGCAAATTTTTTTTCTCATACTCGACGCGAGAAATGTCAGAACTCGTGAACAGGAGAAAGGACGAAAGACCATAGACCTTTGGTAATCTAGCAATATAAGGAAAAAATGTGAACATAATACTAAATGTGATTTTTCGATAAGATCTGTAAATTGACTGTGACTCACTGAGCTAGGCAGACCTCAGTAAAGCAACCTCAGGATTCCCCTATACAGATGAGAGGCTTCTCGGGCGCATGAGCAGTGCCACGAAAAAGGTCCTATTCTTCAATCCTAGGAAGAATGAGAATGACAATCGTAAGGCACAAGGCAAGGAAAAAATTCGGGAAATTAAAATATAAAAAAAAAACTCGTAAATGGACATGAGTGCTATAATCTGAGATTGAAATTTATGTACAAGGGGCCCCGAGGGTGAATGGAATTCTGGCTGCTGAGAAAACCTTTTATAAATAGAGGATTACTGATGAAAAATATTGCACTATTTCGCTCGTGAGATGTCTGTGCATGAAGGATCTAAAGGCTGTAACATGCAATATTAGACTCGAGGTATAAGATCAATTTAATCTACAGATTAAAAGGAGGTGGAATTTTTTCCACTCTGTCCACGGGCAAGAATCCATGGTTACCAAAGGAAATGCAAAAGAATAAATTATATAAAAAAAAAACTCTCCATTCCAAGATTCTTCATTTGGAAGACGGCCTAGCAAGAAAAAGTAGTTACAAATGAAATAAACTCATTTTGAAAACTTGCCCAAAATTGAACACGATAAACCTATTGCACTTAGACACATTAACTGCGAAATTTGTTTATCAATCTTAGAACTGCGTCTGAGAAACATTTTTCATATATATGCTTATATTATATTACAGTACATTCACCGCTATCGGTAGTAGTTAAGGGCGATTGCTAATCTCTAGCAGTTTGTACCTGTATCATAAAAGCTTCTGCTATCGGTAGTAGTTATGGGCGATTGCTAATCTCCAGCAGTTTGTACCTGTATCATAAAAAAGCTTCTGCTATCTAGTAGTAGTAGTTAAGGGCGATTAAATCTCTAGCAGTTTGTACCTGTATCATAAAGCTTCTGCTATCGGTAGTAGTTATGGGCGATTGCTAATCTCTAGCAGTTTGTACCTGTATCATAAAAGCTTCTGCTATCGGTAGTAGTTAAGGGCGATTGCTAATCTCTAGCAGTTTGTACCTGTATCATAAAAGCTTCTGCTATCGGTAGTAGTTAAGGGCGATTATTAATCTCCAGCAGTTTGTACCTGTATCATAAAAGCTTCTGCTATCGGTAGTAGTTAAGGGCGATTATTAATCTCCAGCAGTTTGTACCTGTATCATAAAAAGGGCGATTATTAATCTCCAGCAGTTTGTACCTGTATCATAAAAGCTTCTGCTATCGGTAGTAGTTATGGGCGATTATTAATCTCTAGCAGTTTGTACCTGTATCATAAAAGTTTGCTTCTGCTATCGGTAGTAGTTAAGGGCGATTATTAATCTCCAAGCAGTTTGTACCTGTATCATAAAAGCTTCTGCTATCGGTAGTAGTTAAGGGCGATTGCTAATCTCTAGCAGTTTGTACCTGTATCATAAAAGCTTCTGCTATCGGTAGTAGTTAAGGGCGATTGCTAATCTCTAGCAGTTTGTACCTGTATCATAAAAGCTTCTGCTATCGGTAGTAGTTATGGGCGATTATTAATCTCTAGCAGTTTGTACCTGTATCATAAAAGCTTCTGCTATCGGTAGTAGTTATGGGCGATTGTTAATCTCAGCAGTTTGTACCTGTATCATAAAAGCTTCTGCTATCGGTAGTAGTTATGGGCGATTGCTAATCTCTAGCAGTTTGTACCTGTATCATAAAAGCTTCTGCTATCGGTAGTAGTTATGGGCGATTGTTAATCTCCAGCAGTTTGTACCTGTATCATCAAAAAAGCTTCTGCTATCGGTAGTAGTTATGGGCGATTGCTAATCTCTAGAGTTTGTACCTGTATCATAAAAGCTTCTGCTATCGGTAGTAGTTATGGGCGATTGCTAATCTCTAGCAGTTTGTACCTGTATCATAAAAGCTTCTGCTATCGGTAGTAGTTATGGGCGATTGCTAATCTCTAGCAGTTTGTACCTGTATCATAAAAGCTTCTGCTATCGGTAGTAGTTAAGGGCGATTGCTAATCTCTAGCAGTTTGTACCTGTATCATAAAAAGCTTCTGCTATCGGTAGTAGTTATGGGCGATTGCTAATCTCTAGCAGTTTGTACCTGTATCATAAAAAGCTTCTGCTATCGGTAGTAGTTATGGGCGATTGTTAATCTCCAGCAGTTTGTACCTGTATCATAGTAAAGCTTCTGCTATCGGTATCGGTAGTAGTTATGGGCGATTGTTAATCTCCAGCAGTTTGTACCTGTATCATAAAAGCTTCTGCTATCGGTAGTAGTTAAGGGCGATTATTAATCTCCAGCAGTTTGTACCTGTATCATAAAAGCTTCTGCTATCGGTAGTAGTTAAGTACCTGGCGATTATTAATCTCAGCAGTTTGTACCTGTATCAAAAAGCTTCTGCTATCTATCGGTGGTTGCCTGTATAAAAAGCTTCTGCTATCGGTTAGTTAAGGGCGATTGCTAATCTCTAGCAGTTTGTACCTGTATCATAAAAGCTTCTGCTATCGGTAGTAGTTAGGCGATTATTAATCTCTAGCAGTTTGTACCTGTATCATAAAAGCTTCTGCTATCGGTAGTAGTTATGGGCGATTGTTAATCTCAGCAGTTTGTACCTGTATCATAAAAGCTTCTGCTATCGGTAGTAGTTAAGGGCGATTGCTAATCTCTAGCAGTTTGTACCTGTATCATAAAAAGCTTCTGCTATCGGTAGTAGTTAAGGGCGATTATTAATCTCCAGCAGTTTGTACCTGTATCATAAAAGCTTCTGCTATCGGAGTAGTTAAAGGCGATTGCTAATCTCTAGCAGTTTGTACCTGTATCATAAAAGCTTCTGCTATCGGTAGTAGTTAAGGGCGATTGTACCCTAATCTGCAGTTTGTACCTGTATCATAAAGCTTTGCTATCGGTAGTAGTTAGTTAGGGCGATTGCTAATCTCCAGCAGTTTGTACCTGTATCATAAAAGCTTCTGCTATCGGTAGTAGTTAGGGCGATTATTAACGGTTTTTGTACCTGTATCAAAAAGCTTCTGCTATCGGTAGTAGAGGGCGATTGCTAATCTCTAGCAGTTTGTACCTGTATCATAAAAGCTTCTGCTATCGGTAGTAGTTATGGGCGATTGTTAATCTAGTTTGTACCTGTATCAGCTTCTGCTATCGGTAGTAGTTAAGGGCGATTGCTAATCTCTAGCAGTTTGTACCTGTATCATAAAAGCTTCTGCTATCGGTATTAGTTATGGGCGATTGTTAATCTCCAGCAGTTTTGTACCTGTATCATAAAAGCTTCTGCTATCGGTAGTAGTTAAGGGCGATTATTAATCTCAGCAGTTTGTACCTGTATCATAAAAGCTTCTGCTATCGGTAGTAAGGGCGATTATTAATCTCCAGCAGTTTGTACCTGTATCATAAAAGCTTCGTAGTTAAGGGCGATTGCTAATCTCTAGCAGTTTGTACCTGTATCATAAAAGCTTCTATCGGTAGTAGTTAGGCGATTATTAATCTCAGCAGTTTGTACCTGTATCAGGGCGATTATTAAAAGCTTCTGCTATCGGTAGTAGTTGGCGATTGCTAATCTCTTGCAGTTTGTACCTGTATCATCTTCCCAGTAGTTATAAAGCTTCTGGGCGATTGCTAATCTCAGCAGTTTGTACCTGTATCATAAAAAGCTTCTGCTATCGGTAGTAAGGGCGATTGCTAATCTCTAGCAGTTTGTACCTGTATCATAAAAGCTTCTGCTATCGGTAGTAGTTAGTTAAGGGCGATTGCTAATCTCTGCAGTTTGTACCTGTATCATAAAAGCTTCTGCTATCGGTAGTAGTTATGGGCGATTGTTAATCTCCAGCAGTTTGTACCTGTATCATAAAAGCTTCTGCTATCGGTAGTAGTTAAGGGCGATTGCTAATTATTTTGTACATAAAGCTGTCATAAATGCTTCTGCTATCGGTAGTAGTTATGGGCGATTGCTAATCTCTAGCAGTTTGTACCTGTATCATAAAAGCTTCTGCTATCGGTAGTAGTTAGGGCGATTATTAATCTCCAGCAGTTTGTACCTGTATCATAAAAGCTTCTGCTATCGGTAGTAGTTAGGGCGATTGCTAATCTCTAGCAGTTTGTACCTGTATCATAAAAGCTTCTGCTATCGGTAGTAGTTAAGGGCGATTATTAATCTCCAGCAGTTTGTACCTGTATCATAAAAGCTTCTGCTATCGGTAGTAGTTAAGGGCGATTATTAATCTCTAAAAGCAGTTTGTACCTGTATCATAAAAGCTTCTGCTATCGGTAGTAGTTATGGGCGATTGTTAATCTCCAGCAGTTTGTACCTGTATCATAAAAGCTTCTGCTATCGGTAGTAGTTATGGGCGATTGTTAATCTCTAGCAGTTTGTACCTGTATCATAAAAAGCTTCTGCTATCGGTAGTAGTTAAGGCGATTATTAATCTCAGCAGTTTGTACCTGTATCATAAAAGCTTCTGCTATCGGTAGTTAGTTAAGCAGCGATTATTAATCTCCAGCAGTTTGTACCTGTATCATAAGCTTCTGCTATGGTAGTAAGGGCGATTGCTAAAGCAGTTTGTACCTGTATCATAAAAGCTTCTGCTATCGGTAGTAGTTAAGGGCGATTATTAATCTCTAGCAGTTTGTACCTGTATCATAAAAGCTTCTGCTATCGGTAGTAGTTATGGGCGATTGTTAATCTCCAGCAGTTTGTACCTGTATCATAAAAGCTTCTGCTATCGGTAGTAGTTAAGGGCGATTGCTAATCTCTAGCAGTTTGTACCTGTATCATAAAAGCTTCTGCTATCGGTAGTAGTTAAGGGCGATTATTAATCTCCAGCAGTTTGTACCTGTATCATAAAAGCTTCTGCTATCGGTAGTAGTTAAGGGCGATTGCTAATCTCTAGCAGTTTGTACCTGTATCATAAAAGCTTCTGCTATCGGTAGTAGTTATGGGCGATTGTTAATCTCCAGCAGTTTGTACCTGTATCATAAAAGCTTCTGCTATCGGTAGTAGTTAAGGGCGAAATCTCCAGCAGTTTGTACCTGTATCATAAAAGCTTCTGCTATCGGTAGTAGTTAAGGGCGATTGCTAATCTCCAGCAGCTTGTACCTTTATTATCTATAAAAGCTTCTGCTATCGGTAGTAGTTAAGGGCGATTGCTAATCTCCAGCAGCTTGTACCTTTATTATTTATAAAAGCTTCTGCTATCGGTAGTAGTTAAGGGCGATTGCTAATCTCCAGCAGCTTGTACCTTTAAAAGCTTCTTATTTATAAAAGCTTCTGCTATCGGTAGTAGTTAAGGGCGATTGCTAATCTCCAGCAGTCTGTACCTGTATCATAAAAGCTTCCTATGTGCATACGGAGCAGTGAAAAGACACTACTTGAGGTGAGGCAGGAATGATAGATCTGCCCTTTACGTGATGATGACTTCTAGGGGAACCTATAATAATAAAATCCGAGTGGATCTTGTTTGTCCTTCCCCGGGTGACAAGAGGGGAGACATGACACAGCCACCAACCCCTGCAAACGGTTTGTCCGCCCCGGGTGGAGGCGGGGTTGGTAGGGGAGACAGCAGCGCCGAGTTCCAACGGCCGTTGCGCGGGGCAACAAGCTCGTCCTATAAATAAACAACCAGTCATACTCTATTTTACATTACGACCATCCAGAATCTGAAGGATTATTTTGAATACGAGTATATGGCGATCTTAGCAAGTATTAGCTGTAAAAGGGGAGGTTCCCAATGGTGGGAGAGCAAGAGGAAGACCGAACTATAATAAAAAACTTTTGAATCCAGAAAGACCCCTCGAAGATTAGCTGGTGAAACTCTTCTTCCATTTCCTTTGATAAGGATTACAAGGGAACTTTTGAAATTGCCTCCATCTAACCACATCTTTAATCAGCAAAGCGTACATGCTAATGCAAACACTTTCACATATTTCATTCTCAGAGTCGATATCATTGATTACTGTGGCCCACAAGTTAGGTCAATAATTCAATCAGTTATTGTGTACCAAATCTGGAGTAGAAACTGAGATCACAGTTGTTGATTGTCTGGATTACTCACTTCGAAATTATATTTTCTAACCACCAAACTATCATAGTTTGCCACTAGGTTAAACTAGTATTAACAGAAAATGTTCTCAAAGGTACGATTATGATGAGAATATTTTACGGAGCCCAGACACCCCAGAAAGAATTCGAAGAGAGTACCAAGCGGACCATGCAAGAACTGTGTAGCAATGTCGACAAAAACGGAATGCCTTGCTTCAGTAAATTCTTAGTAGCTCAGTTACTCTCTCTCTCTCTTTCTTTCCTTTATGTGTTTTATAGGCCACTAGCGTGTGTGCGTGTGTATGTGTGTGTGGAGACACGAAGGGCAGAGTCATCCATTGCCTGAACATCATCATCAAAGTCAGGCTCCAGTGGAGGGCGACAATGAAATCCGTATAATTTCTATTTCATCAACTTTCGCGCGTTGGCATGGAAAACGGAGACGCGTGTTTGCTTCCGCGTGTGTGTACATGTGCTACACATGTGTTCTTCCACTCATCTGATGAAACATGACTCAGATTACAGAGAAAACGGATGATGAGGAAAGGGTAAAGTTTTTTCGAGCTGTTCAAGGGCACAACTCTGCTCATCTGCCTCGTCCTCTCTCTCTCTCTCTCTCTGCTTCGTATTCTGCTTCGACCTTTTGCTCAAAATCTCTTTTGCTTTGTATCGATTTTATTGGTAGATGTGAGTCCTCTGTGTAACTTAGCTTACACTCTCTCTCTCTCTCTCTCTCTCTCTCTCTCTCTCTCTCTCTCTCTCTCTCTCTCTCTCTCTATATATATATATATATATATATATATATATATATGTGTGACTGTGAAATATTTTCTGTTGAAACAGAATTCCGTTTAATATAAGGAGCCCATAAAAGCACGTTTTTATATCCTTATATTATATATATATATATATATATATATATATGTATAAATTTAAATACATACATATATATACATATATATATATATATATATATATATATATATATATATATAGAGAGAGAGAGAGAGAGAGAGAAGAAGAGAGAGAGAGAGAGACTCTATGGCTGCAAAGAAAATGATAGACAATAAGCTTATTATAGTATATACAGTGGTCATGTACGGATAAGCAGGTTTTGTATTAGTCACACTGTTAATCGGCGCAACGTTCACAAATATCGTATCTAGTTCACTTATACACAAATTACCAGATTTTTCAGCAAAGTTCCTTTTACTTAGGCTTATTTTTCAAGGTCAGCCTTTTCTGATTTTATTCGTTACCTTACAAGTGTAAGGTGACATAAATCTGTTTAAAGATGTTACATCATATGCCTCGGTATGTTGAAAGTGTCTCAGTTTCCAGAAAGAGCCAGAAAGAGTCTCAGTTTCCAGAAAAAGTCTTAGTTTCCAGAAAATGTCTCAGTTTCCAGAAAGAGTCTTAGTTTCCAGAAAGTGTCTCAGTTTCCAGAAAGTCTGTTTCCAGAAACTGTCTCAGTTTCTAGAAAGTGTCTCAGTTTCCAGAAAGTCTCAGTTTCCAGAAAGTGTCTCGGTTTCCAGAAAGTGTCTCGGTTTCCAGAAAGTGTCTCAGTTTCTAGAAAGTGTCTCAGTTTCCAGAAAGTCTCAGTTTCCAGAAAGTGTCTCAGTTCCAGAAAGTGTCTCAGTTTCCAGAGGCAGAACAAAAGCGATGAGCTAATTCGCATCGTAAGAACATGGCTTCAAGGTAGCAAACCTTGCATTACTGAATCCTGGACTCTTCAAATAAGCAGAAACACAGGGACCGCGCAGAAGGAAAGGTTTCTGAAGATTACCTGACGCTAAACATCGAAGTTTAAAAATAACTGGACATAGGAGCATGAATATTTTAATTTTTTTAATAAGACAAGCAACTCTACGGTCATTTGGATTGAGGTCAATGTATCAAACGCTGTATTGGAATAGTCTTACAGAAGCGCATGCGTGACAGGCTTGCTCTAAAGAGGACACTTCGAGATCACGACAGCACAAAAATTGCGAGGGCGTTGCTTGATTAACGACTCGGCCCATTAAAGCACAAGCAAGCCTAACCAGCCCTACACTTGAAGCAGATGCTCGCCGTTGATGTGGTTCGTGGGCAGGCGGAAGTTGCTCGTTGTTAATCATACAAGCCTTATGCCAGCACAGGCTTTTGCACCTGGAACAATCCGTAACATGGCATACTCAAAGTCGGCTAAATGTAGCCTTGTATAACAGCAGTTTGTTTCTTGGAAAAATTGCGATCTATACGGAATGAATTAATCTCTCTCTCTCTCTCTCTCTCTCTCTCTCATACACACACATAAATATTTCATTTCCAAATTCTTGCACCAATAAAGGTAATCTGACACTGCCCTGCAGACGCGACTATTATGTGTGTGTGTGTATTTTGTGTAAGCGTGTGTAAGATTAAGTTTTGTCACGTGGCTTGCCTGTGAATAGTCGCGTCTACAGGGCAATGTCAGATTACCTTCATTGGTGCAAGAATTTGCAAATGGAAGAGAAGGTTTAGAATTGCTTAATTAAATAAACTTAATAGACTGAAAATACCAGATAATGTTTTAACCAGCAAAATCCTACAAGATACATGGGGCTCACTCAAGAAAAAGCAACGTATATATCTGGAGAAATGTGATTTAAGATAAACCCAAGAAAAACAGAAATAATGATGGTAAGGTATGCGCAAAGGAATGAAATGACATTAAACGTAAAAAAAAAAAGATGAATGCGGATGACTCTCCAATATTTGAGAACAATGATACACAGCACATGTTCTTTTGAGTTGGAATTTAAGAAAGACTTTAAAAGGCAAAATTAGCACTTGACATAAGGGATAATATCAGGAAATTAATAAACTAAAACTGCCACGAAAGTTAGATTATACAGACATCAATCACGGCATGACAAAAAAAAAAACTATTGGCAAAAGATCTTGTCGATATGAGAACAAAGCTTTTAAAAAAATATCAGTGGTCAAACGGCAAGACTGAGTTAGAAACGATACAAATAAGGACCACCACGCAGATGAGACAGTGATGAAGCGGAGACGGTGGTGGCTTGGACACGTCCTTCGCACAGCCTCGGGGAGAACAGAGCGTGACATTTGTCAGCCGGCCTCCTCTGGACAACAGGAGAGTTCGAAGACCCATACCGACATGGATGAGAACTCTCTATCTATTTATCTATAAACAAGTTTCTATGCTTGCTCACGTTAGAGGAGCTGGCTTTAAAACGCGATTAAGTCTTAACGATGACGGTGATAAACTATGCTCTTCTCATCCCTGGCTGCGACCCACCACAGTCGAAAGTGTTTTCCTTGAAACCTGACTGTCATACATTCTGTTAAGACCTCTACATCTGCCACTATGTAATACCAGTGCACGCATATTTGTGTGTGCGCGCGCGTGTGCGCTCGTACACTCGCATGCAAAGCATTGTTAGAAGCTCGTCCTCTGCTAACATGATGTTAATCCGGCTTAATCATGAGAGCATTGTCTGAGAGGTTTCATTTGCAATTCGGATGCCTCGGAGCTGAGTCACCTGGTTGACGAGCATAAAGTGTTATGAAATGGATCACGTTACATCATCAGCCTGCTTATTTATGATTCAGCTCCTGTGACAGTGCAGTTTGCGCTGATCACAATCTTGACTGATGTAGCAATCACCTGTAGCCCTTTGTTGGCTCGAAGTGGATCAGAGCTTCGGAGAGCTGGGCCAATTTTGCAGTTTTCAAATGAATGACGCAAGTCGTTGTTTAATGCACATCTTAACAAGTTCAAGTTCTTTTTAATCTGAGAAGTTTGTTTCTGATCTTACCGGCATTTCGATCTTGTCCGTATATATTTGTTTATTGTTAATAACAATCTATTTTCATTGTTTAACGAAACTTTCACGTTTTTAGTTTTCTGAAAAGAAAACTATTGTGCCGGCTTTGTATGTCCGTCCGCACATTTTTCTGCCCGTGCTTTTTCTGTCCGCCCTCAGATCTTAAAAACTACTGAGGCTAGAGGGCTGCAAATTGGTATGTTGATCATCCACCCTCCAATCATCAAACATACCAAATTGCAGCCCTCTAGCCTCGGTAGTTTTGATTTGATTTAATGTTAAACTTAGCTTTAATCGTGCGTCTGGCAACGATATAGACCCTGATTATACGATTATTGCGCCGAAGAAACTTCAGCGCATTTTTTTACTTGTTTCACAGGGATTCTTGTTTACTTGTTTACACACGAAAGGAGGCTATGGGAATCACGTGGAAAGAAAAAGTTCCCGAGGGCGCATTTCGCAGGTTTACAGTTCAGCTCCCCTCCAGAAGAGATTTGTTGCCCAACTTTCCCAGGTGGACTCTGCAGGTAATCTTGGTCAATGCCAACGCTTGAGTGGGGACCAATTGATAGTGTCTTCTTCTTCCTCCTCTTCTTCTCTTGGGCGAGTTTTGATTTGATTCCGTGATTTGTTTTTATCTTGAAACAGCTTCTTCTCACTGTTTAAAGTTCACGTCTCTCTGAAGTTGCAAAGGTATCTTCTTTAAAAAGCAATAAATGAGCCGAAGTTTCTTCAGCGCAATCGGGTTTTCTGTACACCGTATAATCAAGGCCGCCGAAAATAGATCTATCTTTCGCTGATCTCGGTATGATGCTCTATGAGCCTGGCCTATATCGTTGCCACACGCACGAATATGGCTAGTTTTAACCTTAAATAACATGAAAACTACTGAGGCTAGAAGGCTGCAATTTGGTATGTTTGATGATTGGAAGGTGGATGATCAACATACCAATTTGCAGCCCTCTAGCCTCAGGAGATTTTAAGATCTGAGGGCGGACAGAAAAAGTGCGGACGGACAGACAAAGCCGGCGCAGTGCGGACGGACAGACAAAGCCGGCGCAATAGTTTTCTTTGACAGAAAACTAAAAAAAACAACTATGTATAAACTATACTGAGCGACGGGTTTCGTTAGAAAGTTAGAAATGCATTAAAACGGGGCAACGCGTACATTTTAGAAAATTATGACTAGGGCAGGAAAATGTTCATATCTCATTCTCTTTCCGATTTCCCTAGCGGACAACAACAAAAAAAAATAATAAAAAAAAATAATAAAAAAATAAAATAAAAATAAAAGAGAGAGAGAGAGAGAGAGAGAGAGAGAGAGAGAGAGAGAGAGAAGTAAAAAATAGTTTTCTGTACAGCGTGTAATGCTGTATGAAACTCTCAGCCGTGGCCCATGACACTTTCAGCCACGGCCCGGTGGTGGCCTGTGTTGTTGGCACCTATAGTGGTGCCAGACACACGATTGTGGCTTACTTTAACCGTGAATAAAATAAAAACTACTGAGGCTAAAGGGCTGCAATTTGGTATGTTTGATGATTGAAGGTGGATGATCGACATACCAATTTGCAGCCCTCTAGCCTCTGTAGTTTTTAAGATCTGAGGGCGGACAGAAAAAGTGCGGACGGACAGATAAATGGCTATCTTGATAGTTTTTTACAGAAAACTAAAACCTGACGTTCTGCACATATCGCATGGGTTGGTCATATGACTAAATCAATAAATCAAATCCACGAGTTTTGTTGAGGATCCGATCCTGGATCGCTTGTTAATAATATTCCTGTGATTCTTCATTATTGTGAGATGTAATGCTCGCAGTAAGCAAGAAGGCAATATTTGCTTGACATTAATACAGCAAAAATATAGATACAGTATGAAGCGGGATCTGAGGTTTTGCGTTCGCAGAGAAAGAAGGAAAATGCACATTATTCGCAAAACTTCTTTTTTTTATTATACTTCTGTTACTAATTAAACTTAGACGAAAGCGAGGTGTGCAGTACAAATTATCCATACCTACTGATTTTCCTGACAGAAATTAAATATTGACTTAACTCTGAGTCTTATTAATCAGGATCATTTACGCTTTCGATCACCTTCGCTTGTTCTTTGTTTACAAATGAAGATGAATGAATCTAATACTAATATTAAAATAAAAATCAACTTGAACTTTGAGACAAGGATCACCTAACCTACATTAGAAACAGGAATGTTCATTCTTCACTTTATTCAGTCCGCACTTTTTCAGTCCGCACTTTTTCTGTCCGCACTTTCTTCTGTCCGCCATCAGATCTCAAAAACTACTGAGGCTAGAGGGCTGCAAAGTGGTATGTTGATTATCCACCCCCAAATCATCAAACATATCAAACTGCAGCCCTCTAGCCTCAATAGTTTTTATTTTATTTAAGGTTAAAGTTAGCCATGATCGTGCGTCTGGCAACGATATAGCCCAGGCCACCGCCGAGCCGTGGTTAAAGTTTCGCGGGCCATACGGCATTATACCGAGACCACCGAAAGATGGATCTATTTTCGGTGGCCTTGATTATACGCTGTAGCGGCTGTACAGAAAACTCGATTGAGCCGAAGAAACGTGGCGCATTTTTTACTTTTTATTTGATTTCCGTTTGCACAGGTGGTTTATAGGAAGGATATCGCTCGTTCGTCCATTTACGGGTAATCAACTGCTGCCTACAACTGTGACGCGGGTCGAAAGAATTCTTATCTTCTGAGTAAATGTTGTCATCGTATAATTTCGAAGCCTGTGAATCTGTCTCAACCCTTCTTCAACGCTGATTCTGATCTATGCTACTGCCTGTGCAAGATTATATTAAGTGCACAATAAATTAAGTAATGTGAGTCTGACTGCAAATCGGGACGGTTTCAAAGCCAGAATGTAGGAAAACAAAATCTGAATGCTTTTTGCATCAAATGATAAGTATTACCACAAAGTATTGTGACGGGTTAACATCTTCCAGCATGCTTCAAGGTGAGCCCCTGGGAAGGTGAATTTACCTCTGGGCAATTTTCTAAAGCTATTGAACTGAATTGAGTTGAATATAGAATTTAGGCCAAAGGCCAAGCACTGGGACCTATGAGGTCTCTCAGCTCTGAAACGGTTATTGACAGTAAAAGGTCTGAAAGGTGTAACAGGAGGAAAACCTCAAAGCAGTTGCACTATGAATCAATTGTTAGGAGAGGGTGGATAGCAAGATGGAAGAAAGAGCATATGAAAGGAGGTACAGTAAAAGGAACGAAAGGGGTTGCAGCTAGGGGCCAAAGGCACGCTGCAAAGAACCTTAAGTAATGCCTACAGTGCACCGCATGAGGTGCACTGCGGCGATACCCCCTTACGTGGTTCTAAAGCTATTGCTCAGGCATGTTAGGGTGACGAGAGATTATGATCAGTCAAAAACCCGCTGCTCGAAGAGGTGGTAAGGCTCCTAAGAAATTTGTAACTCTACGGAACAACGGTTATGTAGCTACGGGAATGGAAGAGCAACGTAAACACCTAATTCTTAAGATGGTGAAAACGATGTGGGTTGTGAAAATCTGTGACCTTTTTTTGTCCTTAGAACTGGGAGTACAAAATTCAGTTCATTGATAAGTTGGCTCTATAGCTCTTACACTTCTAAGTTTTATGCAGGTTCAATACCGCTGATCCTGGATGTTCTACGTCATTTTGAAATATCTGAATACATTTAGCAAATGAACAGACTGATTGCCATGAATGTCTGATTTTGCAATCAAGTTAAGTACACCTTAGTTTAACCAGACCACTGAGCTGTTTAACAGCTCTCCTAGGGCTGGTCCGAAGGATTAGATTTATTTTACGTGGCTAAGAACCAACTGGTTACCTAGCAACGAGACCTACAACCTATTGTGGAATCCGAATTGCAATAACAGCCGAAGCTGTCTTGTAGCCAAAATCTTCCAGTTCTTGGAGGTAAGAGAAGACAACTAATAAATAGGATAAAGATGTATTGAAAAAAGAAAAAGCTTTGGAAACATTTCTAGTTCGAAAAAGCATGAAATCGAGCTACTGCACTTCTTGTTGACTCTGGAATCCTGGACGCCTGCAATTCCTGTCACATTCAGAATCAGCAAAGCAATAACAGTGCCATTCTGCACATTGTTCTTCGCTGTAGGTAGCTGTTATGAATGCCTGACCGCTAATATGAATGATAAGAAGTTGCCTTGATGTATTCGACATTTTATATATTTCTGAAAAATATGATTGTTAAACCCATTAACATGTGGAGATGACACATCTCATCTTTTTCCGCAGCTTAATTTCATTTTTGCTCTTAGTTCAATACCATCATAGCTCTCTGCGTGTCAGTCGATGAGATTTCATTTCTAGGCCAAAGGCTTCCTGGTTACCTTTTTGATTCCTGGTCGCGGGAGAGAGAGAGAGAGAGAGAGAGAGAGAGAGAGAGAGAGAGAGAGAGAGAGAGAGAGAGAGAGAGGCAACACTGGTAGCTTGGCCTAATCCCGAGAGAGGCTAAAGGGATTTTTTCTTTCTAATGCAACTTTAATGTCCAATCTCGAGATTAGCCTCAAAGCAAAACCTTCTCCCTTCACGCAAGGCACGTCATTTCTTTTAACGGTCATTTCCTGGCCTGCCTCATACGACTTTCTTGCATTTCTACCCGGAAAAGTCATTGCTGTTGTTAATATTGCTCATGTGTTTAACACTAACTCTCGCTCAGTACTGTTAATTATGCTACTGCTGTAGTTACTATTAATGTTATTTGTAATAATTTGTACTGCTCTTAAAACAACGTCGTTCCTATTATTTGCACTGCTCTTCAACCAATTGCGTGATGTATACAACGCCATCCAAAACTAAAAATGTTTGTTTACTAACTATTGGCAAACTGCTTGCACACCAAATTACGTTGTTTTGGTTTTCCACCCAAAGCGGAAAAACGAACGGAACTCGTACGTGTGGACCCCCCCTTTTTTTTTTTTTTTTGAAGCATTTCAGCAATCAGGAAAAAGGCCATTTTATCATTCCATTTCACTTTTTTTCGGGCAGCGTCCAACGACCTTTTTTTTTAAGTAATAATTACGGAGACTCTTTAAGTTATTTAGTGCTTTTTATCAATAAATGAAAGACTCTTAAAAATCTGTGAATATTTTGATCTGGTATATTATTTGAAAGCGATTTTGTTAATAATAATAATAATAATAATAATAATAATAATTATAATAATAATAATAGCAGATCGCTGGAGCAAATAGTATAACAATAAGCTCATGTTGTTATTCCTGATCTTGACAGATTGGCTGGAGTTGCCGAGGTGACATACTCGGAGCTCTGAAACTTTTGCCTCCCAACATTTTCAAATTTTGTCGTGAATTTCGAAATTTGTTTATACAGCCAGTTAAGGTCAAAGTGCGCAGGGGAATAAGAATAAAGCCAAGAAAAAGAATGAGAATAATGTGAACAATAACTTCACGCCCCAGCTGCACCCGCGTGCACCTTCCAGAAAAAGCTTCCGCCGAAAACGAATTTCTTGAGTAAATTGCCGTTACCCTGAGATTTGTTACCTGCAAAGTTAATTCTCTTTCTCCACGAGAGTTTAGTCGCTCATAAAGAGGCCATTGGCGTAGCTTAATCTGAATTAGATTGGTCTCTCTCCGCGGATACTGTTCGGGAAAAATAATGAGTATCTCTAGGAAGACCATTCCTACGTCTTTCCATGGTCTAATTTTTATTTTGGTATTGGTTCTACTATTATTATTATTATTATTATTATTATTATTATTATTATTATTATTATTATTATTATTATTCAGGAGATGAAGCTTATTCATAAGGAACAAAAAAAGTTAAGTATACGAGTATCTTAGTTTAACCAGACCACTGAGCTGATTAACAGCTCTCCTAGGGCTGGCCCGAAGGATTAGATTTACTTTTACCTGGCTAAGAACCAATTGGTTACCTAGCAACGGGACCTACAGCTTATTGAGGAATCCGAACCACATTATAGCGAGAAATGAATTTCTATCACCAGAAACAAATTCTTCTTGTTCTTCACTGGCCGGTCGGAGATTCGAACCCGCGACCAACATAAGGAACAAGCCCACCAAAGGGGCCACTGACTTGAAATTCAAGCTTCCAAAGAATATGGTGTTCATTAGGAAGATGTAAGAAGCGGTAAAGGAATATACAGAAAGAAGAGATCCCACTCAAATTAACGAACAGATAAAAATGTACTGAAATGCCAGGAGATTAGTATAAGGGCAGCAATGCATTGCACGTCCGCTTGAAGCTTTGAAGTTCCAATTTCACGACATCCTCTGGGAGGCAGTTCCACAGTCCAACGGTGTGAGGGACAAAGGACCTCTGGAACTGGGAGGACAGCGAGGCACATTTCCTGCATATTGGTGCAGTTCAGCGAATCTGGTTGATCTCGGCAGGAAAAGGGGATCAAGGATCAATTGTCAATGTGAAAGACCTCCGATTAATGTTGACAATAACTTTTATTTATAGTGGATTAGCTGCATTTTTTTTTGGGGGCCGCTGTTACCTGCAGAGATTCGATTGATTTCATCAATTTGTTCTCCAACATTACTTTTTCATCCTGTTACATAACTGCAACAAGATTCCTCTATTTCCCCTCTTCTACAGGTCCGTGGTTACGATCATCACATTCTCTGCTATATTGGGATTTCCTTCGAATGACAGCTATCATTTCTATACACGACTCGCTTGAACTGCGATGAAAAAGCAAGTGACGAATGTGTCACATTCTGGTGCGGTAATCATCGCTAATAGTGAAGCCCTACTCTGGTCAGCTGATAATGACATAACAAGTTTATATACAGAATGCGAGAAGGCTTCATTGCACGGTTTGGACGTCTGAACTGAAGTGATTTTAGAGTTTAGGCCAAAGGCCAAGCGCTGGAACCTATGAGGTCATTCAGCGCTGAAATGGAAATTGAGAGCAAAAAGGTCTGACAGGTGTGACAGGAGGAAAACCTCGCAGCAGCTGCACAGTGAATCAATTGTTAGGAGAGGGTGGAAAGTAAGATGGAATAAAGAGAATACGAATGGAGGTACAGTAAAAGAAATGAAAGGGGTTGCAGCTAGGTGCCGAAGGGACGCCTCAAAGAACCTTAAGTAATGCCCACAGTGTACCGTATGAAGTGCACTGGCGGTACTAATCCCCTACGGGACGGTTTGTATGTCACTTATTAAAAAAAAAAAAATGGCCGCGATCGACTGTTTGCATCATGACATAATGCGTCGCGTTAGGTGAATTCAATGGACTCTACCGAAGCTATGAGGTGGTACTTTGGCGTGGTACTTTGGCGATGAATGGGTTCCAGGGAGGTGTCAAGGTGGCAAGGGCACGGGTTCTTTCATATTCGAGTATCTTCCCACCCTGAAGTAGGTAGCCAAAATATGACTGATGCCCTCCCAATTAACCTACTTTGGTGTTAGTTAGGGGGTCAATTATGTTCGTAAAGAAAGAAATGTTGTCTCCCAGGATACTACGAGGCAAAGTTTGACGGCAAGATGATGAAAGATGCCAAGAAGCGTTGCACAAGTATCAGATTTCTTTTTCGGTTCCAGCACAAATATAAAGAGCAGATTAATCATTACTGCAATGCCTCGCAAGCACGGCTCCTCTTTTCTCTATAATACCGGTTGTTTGGTGAGGAACTTGCTTATGCTGACTGCTGCCAATAAATGATGAATTCCAAGCGGATGGTTACTGACCATCGCAGCACAATATTTCATTAAAGTAACGCAAAGTTTTATCCACAGAACAAACTCGCAATTTTTTAACAAGTGTAGACAGTATTACTTGCATATGTGATATGTTTATTTGTTCATTTATTTTATCACGTATAGGTCTGGCCAGTAAGGTGATATAGCTTGTACGAGTTTATGAACATCATCCATCTTGGGTTACAATACTCCAGTGGTCCACACCAGGCCTCCTACTTCCTTTCACACCTTACGGAACTTGGGGGCTACCTCAGGGCATGGCTTCGTGCCAGTATAAGGCCAAACTAATTCTCAATCAACCAAGCGCCCACAGAATCATTCCTTTAAACGATGACAATTGAATGGTAAATTATGCAAAGCGAACTTTCGAGAAGTTTTACCTGTAAAAGTTCTGAGAATCTTTCGAATTTTGGTTAACTGACAGTTTACAGAAAAAAAGATGTTTTGAACTGGGTCTTGCAAAGCATTAACATTAGATACATGCAATTACAGAATAATGTTAAGCTCCAAAGTCATGAAAACGGTTAAGCGGAATAACACCATCCATTAAACAATTCCCACAACAATGTCGACGGCGAAGATACATTAACCGTTTCAATTTTATTTAAATAAGCATATCCTCACCCCTTCATAGGTCCTCATGGCGCAGTGGATAGCGCGCTGGACTTCTAATCCAGAGGCCGCGGGTTCGAATCCCGCTGAGGATGTATCCTTTGGCACTAATTAAGTTAAGCATACGTTAGTTGGTATGTCGTGCCGAGGCTAGTTTTACAAACGAAGCTATAGTTATTATTATAACGGTGTCGCTTCGAGTGAGCAAGAAACCAGGAGAAAAGATTCGTGCCGGTGATGGGAAGAAGATTTTTACCTCCCCGTACGCAGTCTGTTCGTAGTACCCCGTCACACATCTAGAGAGACGGTTACGAAATGCCAAAAGGCGAAGGTTCCGCGGTACCTCTCTTCCCGGGGCCTCCCCGTACGGCCCGCCCACCGCCCACCCCACCCGGGCTACCCAGGAGACAGAGAAAACGGATGTTTAAGCAGAGGCACTCCACCACAGCCGATACCAAGGAACCCACCTCCTCCACCCGCCTCTCTCTCTCTCTCTCTCAACAAGTTTACTCCGTAACGGACACCGAGCCTACCAAGTTTCTTTTAGTAACGGTCGCTTCGAAGAGAGATAAAGTCACTTGCCACGCTGAGTGTGGAAAGTGACTTAATTTGCGCAATTTTTTTCCAAGATATCACAAAACTTGAGTAGTCATACCGAAAAGCAAACACGTTTATTTGATCATCATATCTAGTAAGAAAAGTGGCCAGAGTTTGTGACTTTCAAGAAATCTGTGGCGAAATAAATGGGTGTCATGATTGACAAGACGCCTTCTGTTGTTACACCTTTGACATTTCGAAGCCCCACTTGTGATTTTGACAATTAAAGTATCCCTTCACAAACTCGCCCAGTTGCGTTCACTTTTGAAATTTCATGGAGGAGGCCACAGCCACTGATAAATATTCAGCAATTTCGAGTAATAAGGTCAAATCTCGAGCTTTATTTCTCTAAAAGAGTGTTTGAGACCATTATTTTCACTTCTTGTCCTCTCACATCCTAATACTATATCACTCACAGGCATATTACTCCTCAGTAAAAAGATTATTTGATAAATAGACAGTTCGACTTCGATTTCGAACCCTTCTTCTTTCCCGCTCCTATGTGGGGGTCGATGTTTCTGACACCTCTCCTCCTCCACCCGGCTCGGTCAAACACATCGTCCTCTGACAATTGTTTGTCTTTCAGATCTTCTCTGACTACATCCATCCACCTTTGCTTCTTCGGTGTTCCCCTTGCTCTCCCAGCAGGCACCTCCGTCTGCATCACTCTCCTCCCTACATATGTCTCACCCCTTCTCACCACATGGCCATACCAATGCAGTCTTCTTTCCCGGGCCATCTTTGATAGTTCTACTGAGCATTTTCATCTCTACTGCATCCAATTTCTTCTCTTGCACTCTCTTTACCGACCATGTTTCTGCTCCATACATCAAAGTTGGTCTCACTACTCACCACTTCGATTTCAAACGCTAAATCCTCGTTAATGGATACAGTTTTGACTTGTGACCTGTCAGCTTTCTCACGAAAATTATCAGTTCTCGGATTCCACTGCAGATAAGATGTGGTGTCTAAACACTTAAGATTTCCTGTCATATTTTGACATAACAACCCTCCAAAAAAAGGAAACCTTGACTGGAATACAGAATACCTCGCCTAAAATTGTGCATACTAAGAAATAAAGGTACTATAGAAGCAGAGTATTCAAATAGAGAAAAATCAAGCAAAATACTAATTTACACGTCAGTATACAGTCGTATTATAATCACTGACAATTACGTACAATACAACAAGTTGAGAGCCCAGTCAAGAAAGTATTAACAGAATAAGGGAAAGCAAAGCGAATATGAGTAGAAAGGTAGCACCTTTCCTTCCATAAATACGCAGAGAATCTTATACTTCCGACGCAACGCTTGTCATGATGGAACGTAAAGCAAACTTTTTAGCTGAAGCTCAAAAACAACTGTTATTGAGTACGCTTTTGACATGAAGTTTTTTTTGGGAAAGAAACTCTGGTCATTAATGAAGTGGCATCATTGTTGATTATGCCGCAGTGCGCAAAGCTCTCATGATTAAAAACGCCGATATTTTCAAGGCAGGTTTATTGCATAACTTTCCGCGTTGGCTCGAACAGATAAGGAGAGTTCTTTCTAAACAACTTTTTTGGAGATGAGTTTTAAAAGTAACAGGAAATACTCTCTCTCTCTCTCTTTCACACTCTAATTACCTAAACTACGGATGCCCATCCCATCGCTTTCGGGCCTGGGTGTGTTAAGGATATTTCCTCAACAGCTCCCCTCACTCCACGTACGTGCATATATATATATATATATATATATATATATATATATATATATATATATATATATATATATATATATATATATGTATATATCTATATATGTATGTATGTATGTATATATGTGTGTGTGTGTGTGTGCGTTGATTATATATATCGACCACACCTCCTGGTAATATCAAAACCTTTCTTTCACTTTCTGTTCTTTAGATTTTTGGATGGCCGTATGACAGGTTCTCACGACAATAATGATTCAATGCCCTTTCTTCCCGTGACACCAACTTGTTCCTTCTATGTGTTACCTTGTTAATATACCTATTTTGGAACGCCAAAACTCCATTACACTCTCCTACTGTTTTTCGACGCTTTTTGTTCGCTCGTCTTCGAGGTATAGATTCGTCGTCCGCCTGACTTTCGTTTGGTAGGAGTCACAGCCAAGTTTTTTCTGTCTTTTTGATATATAAAATATTTCAGTATTACAATTGCAGTTAGTTCAGGAATTACCTTTAAGATGTGTTCTCGATTCACGAGTCTATAGTCAATTTTTTAGCTTTCTGTAATAGAAACTACTGCGCCGGCTTTGTCTGTCCGTCCGCACTTTTTCTGTCCGCACTTTTCTGTCCGCCCTCAGATCTGAAAAACTACTGAGGCTAGAGGGCTGCAAATTGGTATGTTAATCATCCACCCTCCAATCATCAAACATAATAAATTGCAGCCCTCTAGCCTCAGTGGTTTTTATTTTATTTAAGGTTCAGTTTAGCCATAATTGTGCTTCTGGCAACGACATAGGATAGGCCACCACCGGGTCGTGGTTAAAGTTTCATGGGTCGCGGCTCATGCAGCATTATACCGAGACCACCGAAAGATAGATCTATTTTCGGTGGCCTTGATTATGAGCTGTAGCGGCTGTACAGAAAACTCGATTGTGCCGAGGAAACTTCGACGCATTTTTTATCTTATTATTTTTTTTTTGAGGGGGGTCGGGCGCCATTATTGTGTAGAGTAGTGCATTTCACTTTCTTTGACACATGTCGCATTTTTCTTCGTTACGTGAATTGTAGAGTATCTGCAGTACGTCTGCGCTGTGTGTGCGCGTGTGTTTCGTACTTCCCTCATACCCGACCCTGTCTTTATTTAGGGCTAATCACATCCATAATCGAAGACCTTGTGAGAAAGGGACACAGTTCGTCACCTGCCTGGGCTTAGGGAACTCTTTGTAAAGCTCGTAAGAAGCTTACTCTCTCTCTCTCTCTCTCTCTCTCTCTCTCAATTCCTTTGTCCTTTTTCCTCTATCCTGACCGCAGTACACCGAAAGGTACCTCACTCGAAGAGCGACAGAATTCGATGAATGGGCAGAGAGATGTTTGGTCACCATTCCGATGCGCGACCTCCCTAGTTGACTTCTTAGTAGATTGACTACAAATAAGTTTTGTTCGTCCTTTTGGAAAAGTACATCTGATTTTCAAAGCGTTTATCAATAAGACCTCTCGTATAAGGACCAGGCTTCTTAGCCTCGCCTCGCAATATCTATTTTTACATGGAATTTTGTTGTGATTTACCAAAAAAATTTAAGAATTTCTTTTGCTCTGACACCGCTGATTTTTATTTTGTTCTGATGCTGACAGTAGACCTGCCAGAGCAATATTATGGCAATTTTTTTTCCCCGGGGGAAGTCAAGATCTCACAAACTGCGTATGAAAGGCGTTTCGTAAGTTCACTTCTAAGTCCAGATAATGTCAGGGGGCATTGTGTACTCTTATCTAAGCGCAAGCACTGAGCATTTGTCTGTATTTAGGTTAAATACAGATATACCGTCAGAATCTGAAGCGAACTTATACTTAATTTACACGATACTCTGAATGGAATGGAGTATAGAGTTTAGGCCAAAGGCCAAGACTGGGACCTATGAGGTCATTCAACGCTGGAAAGGGAACTGAGAGTGGGTAGGTTAGAAGGTGTAACAGGAGGAAAACCTCGCGGTTGCAGTATGAAATAAATATTAGGAGAGGGTGGGCAGCAAGATGGAAGAGAGAGAAAATGAATGGAGGTACAGTAAAATGAATGAAAGGGGTTGCAGCTAGGGGCCGAAGGGACGCTGCAAAGACTTTTAAGTAATGCCTACGGTGCACCCCGTGAGGTGCACTGACGGCACTTACCGTCTGTAGTGCGTCATTACGTTAAGTATATAAAAATAAGATATACTTAAAAACAAGTCCGCCGTGAATGGATTCGTCGAAGTCGCACTATTTATTAGACTTGCAAAAATGCTGAAAACTCACGTCTCAGATAACTGTCGGTCGAGGATGGAGACGCATCAAAATACCGAAAGCGGAGAGGCTTGGGCGCCTTCGCTCCTATCCGAAGCGATGAGGGCTCATTAAGGACTGCAGGGGAAACAAAAGAAATGCCGAAAGGCGTTTTTCTAATGGATGACATTCCCTTAACAAGAGACGCCATTCCCTTTCCCTGTGCAGAAGCGACGTGGATTTTTCCATGACTTCCTTTCCGCCTTTAAACAATCGTGTTCTCGGTTTGATGAGAATTTTTTTTTTATATAGGAGAAGTAAATGCTTAATGATTTATAAATAAAGTAGGTCAACGGTGGAGAGTCAATCAGTCTATCTATTTACTTTTTCATCTGTTTATAAGCTTGAAACGAATTAATGGGAAGAGGCGTACATTATATTGCGGGCCATGTTACCAGTTCTACTTTTCTGTAAAAGAAAGCTATTGAGATGGCCATTTGTCTATCCGTCCGCACTTTATCTGTCCGCCCTCAGATCTTAAAAACTACTGAGCCTAGAGGGCTACAAATTGGGATGTTGATCATCCACCCTCCAATCATCAAACATACCAAATTACAGCCCTCTGGCTTCAGTAGTTTTCTATTTTATTTAAGGTCAAAGTTAGCCATGATCATGCGTCTGGCACAGCTATAGGTGCCAACAACACAGGCCAGCACCGGGCCGTGGCTGAAAGTTTCATGATCCGCGGCTGAGAGTTTCATGGGCCATGACTGAGAACTTAAATTAAATGCTGTACAGAAAACTCGATTGCATTTTTTACTTGTTGCCAGCTGACAGCAGTTGCAACTTCACTGCAACACAGGCTTACGATTTGTAAAGGTAAGTACCCTAGGCCCTTTTGAGTTCACTCTTAGGTGATTACCAGGGAACAGACGCAGTAAGCACATTAACAGGCTACAGTGGGCATTTGTGTGGGGACAGGAGCGTAAGACCGACATCTTCATCCCGAACTTCGTACCCACGAACTAAAGGTTAACACTGAAGACCAAAGCTTCTAAGGCAGTGGGTCTTAACCTTTTTCAATGTATGCACCCCTTTCAAATCAGCAGTCAGTTCTCGCACCCCATGAATTGCTGAAATAATAATAATAATAATAATAATAATAATAATAATAATAATAATAATAATAATAATAATAATTATTATTATTTATTATTTTATTTTATTTTATTTCTTTTTTTGCAGAAAAAAGTAACATGTGTATTTAAAAATATATTATGCTTTAATTATTCATAGGTGTCTCGCACCCCTTAGGGAACCGGCTTCGCACCCCATAGGGGTGCGAGCACCCCTGGTTAAGAACCACTGTTCTAAGGGGACATGGGCAAGAAGTTAAAAAATGAAGAACATACAAATGACACACTACATATCTTCCTCAAAACTACGAAGTTTTGTGTTTTATTAGACATTTAAAAATAAAATCTTACTATTAATATTACTTCTCAAGAAAGGTGTCACCTCTGAGACCTACCGCCCCCGGTCTTCTCAACAACTGCGACGAGGTCAGTCAAAGCTGCTGACGTCAGGTCGCTCGGAACATCGCGAGAACAGTCCCAGTGTCTGTTCTTTGCTAGCCCTAAAAGAAAGCTATATTTTCTTTCATGGACCGAGGAAGGAACGTAAAACGAACTCAGCTTCTGTTCCGAATATATCAGTGAAATTTTCGAGATGAGGTCAAGGTTGAATATGCGGTGTGTTTCGGGTTTTAGGAGCTGAGTCACAGGCCCTGCAGGCGTTGAAGTAACACCAGATAAAATGATCATTCTATCTCATTCACGTGTATGTGACCGTACAATGCCTCATCGATTATGCATTGTACTGAGTTTGGATTGAGTGTACAATTCAGACCAAAGGCCAAGTACTGGGACCTATAAGGTCATTCGGCGCTGAAACGGAAATTGAGAGTAAAGGGTTTGAAAGGTGTAACAGGAGGAAAACCTCGCAGTTGCACTATGAATCAATTATTAGGAGAGGGTGGAAAGTAGGCTGGAAGAAAGAGAATATGAAAGGAGGTGCAGTCAAAGGGACGCTTCAAAGAACGTTAAGTGATGCCTACATAACTCTTGTAAGAAGGAATTTCCCGCCATCAGTAATTATTCAGTAGTCCAAACCATTCGTTCTGCAACACCAACGCCTCGTGATTTTATTTAGCATAGAGCGAACTTTCGTAGCAATTTATAATCCCGCACTATCGATATTTTAACAATGCATTTTTAAACTTTTGTTTTGAAAACAACATCCAGCAGTTGTATGTATTTTGAAATTTCAAATTTCGAACGTTACGATGAAACAGTCTAACTAATTGTATTCCAGTGTGTTTCATATTCATATAGGCTACATTCCTAGCATTTGCATATGCATGCAGGTTTATGCATTCCGAAATATCTTTACGTATATCTGAGGCCATAACTAACTTATCTGATTGGCTATTTTCTTTTACACAAATACAACACACACACACACACACACACACACACACACACATATATATACATATATAAATGTATATAAAATATATATATAATATATATATAAATGTGTTAAAAGAAAATATATATATATATATATATATATATATATATATATATATATATATATATATATATATATGTGTGTGTGTGTATATATATATATATATATATATATATGTGTGTGTGTGTGTGTTCGCGCGCAAGCGTGTTTGTCTGTGTGCGTAGACCTCAGCAATGAAAAACACAAGTGTCTTAAACGATTTTTTTATATATATTTCATTTCCATAACAAACATGAACATAGAAACAAATGTCAGCATATCTATATTAAAACGTCAAGGAGAACAAGTGGAATATACGTTTTCCTCGAAACGCTAAAGGTTTCTGGGAATCTTTGAAGTTAGCCATAAAAAAAGACCAGTTCGGCGTCGCCCGTATCGACTTTGCAGGGCAACTGTGAATTCGAGGGTTAACTGTCCTGGAATGTAGAAGTCTCCCTTCTAAGACGTCTGTTAAATGTAACAATGGTGAGCTTTGTCGGATGAATATTAAATTTATCCAATGATGATGAGGAAAATGCTTTTAAATCAGACTACTGGTTTTTTGTGGGTGTGTGTTCCTCCCTTGACACTCTTATTGAGCCTTTGTAACCACATTCCAATCAGGTTCTTTCAAAGATGAAAATTTTTTACTACTTCCTGAAGTTTTTGCAAATGCAGAACAGGTGAACTGGCAATTATTAAGCGAACGAAAAAGAAGATAAAGGGCAACGGTTCCAAGGTGTAATGCTTTGTACGGTTTTGTTCAAGGTATACTGATACCTTGACTGTCTGCGAGATGCAAAACAATTCCTATATCTTTAAGTGACCCCTTCCCTCTATCAAGCTATCCCGTCAACTTGTGACATCTCCCACGGCTAAGTAATATATAAAATGAGGTTATTTTGACCAACTAAATAACAAACAAAATGAGGTTATTTTGACTGCAACTACGTCCAGGGGACTTTCGGGCAAGCTGCTCAACACCAGGCCTCTCTTGCTTGGGTGAAGCTTAACTGTTTCGTGGAAGTCAAAGACTAAAGGACCTCACAGTCCTCCCATTCTTCAGCTGTCCGGGTTTATCTTTTTGTTGGAGGAGGTGGTTCCACCCTAAGTGGGGCTGGATAACCTACAGATAACCATAAAGATATTAGCCATAGGCCTCAGTTTGATGGGTGCTGGTCGAGAACAATCATTCAGCTCTGTTGAGGCAACCGAGTTACATGTAGGCTACTGACGCACACATTTTTTTTTACATACACACACACACACATATATATATATATATATATATATATATATATATATATATATATATATATATATATATATATATATGTGTGTGTGTGTGTGTGTGTGTGCGTGGAGGCCAGGAGGATTGAATGATGTGCGTATGTATGTATGGAAGGGAAAAAAAGTACCCGATTCATGTGATGTTATCTGAGGGCAAGTGTTACAAATGGTAGACGAAAACATGGAAATAAAGCTGAAAAAAAGGAATGGTTGTATAGTTCTATTCTGAATGCCTTTGAAGCCACGAAAGCTTTATGACACGGCGTCTCATCCGTGAATCAGCACCGAGATAGATGAACAGACAGAAGGAGCTGTATAATAATCCTCAGTACAAGCGAAACTTCCAGCACCAAACTAGCTATAATAGCTGCGTTGGGATGGTTAAATTTCGTCCATGGACTGAGGGCGCAGCAAAGGACCTTGAGGCACACCACTATAATCATCGAGGCGTAATCGTCCGTCATGTGAGTGGAACGAACGTATGAGTGCTTCGTGAGAACAGGACGCTCACGCTGGCTGGGAATGAGATTTGAATCAGCTTTCCGTGCGAGGGAGATGCCTCTCATTATTCGAACCAGCTGTAAGCTACTAATCTCTCAACTTGGCTTGCGGTGTGTGCTGAGTCGTGCTCTGCGTCCTATGTTATTTTTGATCGACCATAATGAGCCAATAGTATAAACTGCACAAGTGTTTCGATAAGCTGTAACAACTGCGCACTGAATATTTTATTTAATATCTGTTTAAATGGGCGTATATAATGATGGTTAAACCTGCACATATCTCTTACAACGTGTTAAGGTTTTAATTCAGAAATAAAGTACAAGAACGCACACGCCTATGATTTATATCATATATCCCATTTCCTTCTCTGGCGTGACTTCAACCCACAACAGTCGACTAATTACTACTTACGTACTTTCCTATAAATCTCATGATGCCCATTACCTAACAATGTTCAGACGAAAGCGTTGTGCTTGCTATCTGTACACCTCTAGATGTATAAAGCTGACATTTCCTTGATTCGAGCTCTGGGTATCACGGGATATCGCCCTCCATTCTTCCCACATTATCGAACCACCTCAGGACACTGCTACATCCTTTCATTTACAGTAACCTTTCTACTTCTTCTCATGTGCATCTTCGCATTTATCAGACTTTCAGTTCTTCTGACGTTCCATATACTAAGTTAAGTATACCTTAGTTTTACCAGACCACTGAGCTGATTAACAGCTCTCCTAGGGCTGGCCCGAAGGATTAGACTTATTTTACGTGGCTAAGAACCAACTGGTTACTTAGCAACGGGACCTGCAGCTTATTGTGGAATCCGAACCACATTATAGCGAGAAATGAATTTCTAATATGCTATGCAAACAACTCACTTCAACATCTGCAACCTTCATACACATTCAACATCCACTCCAATCACCCGTTCCCACCTTGGTTTCAGCTTTTCTGTAAATCCTCCTTTCTCTCTGCCTACCATCATCTATTATATTTGCCTCCAAATACTCACTTCAGTCAATCGCCTCCACTCGTCTCCATATCAGCATTAATTGCTCCATCTTACTGGTTTCTCTTTACCCTCACAGCCTTTCTCTTGCTCACTTTTACTATCAGCTTTGCTGTCTTTCAGATACTCATACTCCTTCCCGAGTTACTGCAGCTTCTCTTCACTATCTCCAACTGGTATAATCTGCACACGGGAAGGAGGCACTTTTGGAAAAAATAACTGCGACAATGGGAACGTGCTTGCGCAATTAATGATTTCGTAAATTTCCACCTACCTCTGTGCAGAGAAATTGGAACTTTCCTCGATAGTGACCCCCAAGGGTTTTCGGGGGTCGTTATCTAGGACTAATACTTCTTGGTGGTCGTTATCTTTATGATATTTACAGTCTTCTGTTTATGTTTTTTACGGTCATCCCCACAGGGCTTGTACTAAGCACGCCGCAAAGGTGGGTACATACCGGGTTAAAACCCTTGGGGGTCACTGTTTAGGAAAGATCCGAGAAATTCTAATATACGGGTACTGTACATTTGTAACATATCCGTGAGGAAATAACAGAGAAATAGAGTTGAATCCAAAAAACCTAGGAAGATGGTAAAATAAAGAAATGGGTAAAGAATAGTACTTTAATCGACGGAAAATATGTAAGCCTTTATAGACAAATTCGAAGTGAATCATTGTTCAGAGGCAAATCTAAACGATAGGCCAGGAAACTCCTCTAAGGCATAATGTACATAAGTTCAAAATAAAGAAATATACATGTATATATACATCAATACATATATATACATATATATATATATATATATATATATATATATATATATATATATATATATATATATATATATATATAGAGAGAGAGAGAGAGAGAGAGAGAGAGAGAGAGAGAGAGAGAGAGAGAGAGAGACATCCATAGATGAGAAATGGGGCGCACGGATCCCGAGATCGACGTGATCTTTGTTGTAGTGATTCTCAAAAGCGGTCGGCAGACAGCGCCGACATATGCGGTAGCCCTGTCCAGCCTCAAACCTCACGCACCGCTTCGGCCAAAAACATGCGGTCCAAACCCCGACGGCAAAAACTGCCGAGTTCCCGAGGAATATCTCGTTCCTGCACTTGGCTGCGAGGCAAGAAATTGCTCCCAACACAAGTTTACAGGAGGAAAGACGAAGATTTCAGGAACCTGTTGCAATACTATACCAAATATGGCATATAGTATTGCAACATGTGATCGATGTGTTTTACTTCCTTACATCAATGTAACATACATATGCGTACACTGATTCACATCTGTCTATCTATATATTTATCTATTTGTGTGTGTGTGTGAAAGGGTTGATGGGTATGGATGTAAACGTATACATGGGGAGAGAGAGAGAGAGAGAGAGAGAGAGAGAGAGAGAGAGAGAGAGAGAGAGAGAGAGAGAGATTCAGATCTCTAATTTTTCATAAAATATCTCACTACGGATGATGACAAGAATACTGTACTGCCCCCAAATGGAAAACTGCCGTATCTGCAAAAATACAAAACTGAGAAAATTGGTAGGCACTGCAGTTTTCCCTTGCCTTACTACTGAATTTGCAGAGACTGCAAATGGGACCCCCTAAATAAAGCACTGAAGAATCATTCTGAAACTGCAGTAACTTGTGTATTAGAGTTTCACGAGCCCAATAGGTAGCATATCTCAGTTTCGAAAAATTTTCCAGATACTGCAGTTTTCCATTTTAGGGCAGCGTAGTAAACAGGTGATTATCTATCAGCCTGTCAATCTATATGTCAAATTTTGAACCGGAAAAATGTTAAGAGATGCTACAGGATCCGTCACCCTCAGCGGCCACCCCCTCCCCATGTTAAATATAATGTTGGATGTTCCTGTTTTAACAATGACTTCGAACTACTGTTCACCCGGACCTACTTTTCACGAGTGATCCTATGGCATGAAGAAGTCTTATCCCCAAGTTTTATGCGTACCTATTGTGGCTTCTTTCTAACGGGGTGTAGAAAGTATGTTTCCCTCACTGGTTCATGTTATTAAATTTATTAGATTTTATTATAACTAATAACGTATTGAAGTCACTGGTATCCACACTATCGTACTTATATAAGTGTACACATATATACACACACATATATATAAATATATATATATATATATATATATATATATATATATATATATATATATATATATGTGTATATATATATATGTGTGTGTGTGTGTGTGTGTGTGTGCAGGATTCGGAAAAAAAGCTGGCATGAACATTAGCATTTTACTTTCTCATTTAATTACGACATTACGACCCTCCATATCGTAAAGAGGTATATTTATAAGGTTTTAAATATAAATATAATAAATAACAGCGTTAATTTCTCATATCTCTTCCACCGCCTTCAACCTGAATCTACTCATGGGCACCAGGCATTTAAAAACTCGACCAAACAAAAGAAAACAGATTAAAACAAATAAAACAATAAACTGGATCAAATGAAATAGAGCGAAAGAAAAACATTTCAAGGCGGTTTGACAGTCGACGACCACCACTCACTCGCCAAGGCTGTAATTCCCCAGAAACCCTGTCATTGCAGCAAAAGATACGACGCATCTACTTAGCCAAGTTCATTAACGGCAGTTTAACATGTGTCGGGTCTGCGTTGAATGGGGGTAAAAAAACAAAGTTTCTCCAGGACCGTCTGTCGAAAGATGGCGGAAGAAACCAAACCATTCCCCTTCAGGATTCGCCGTCACCGTTCTCTTTCTTTGTTTGTTTGGCTGCATGTGTGATTGTTTGTTTGTTTGCCTCTCTCTCTGCTCTCGTTTGTCCGGATATGCCAGAGCAAATGTAATTTTTGAGTTCACTGTTTGTCTCCGGCTTACCTTCGTTCCACACTGTTTGCACGAGAATTCACGGCCTACAATGTACGAAAGCGCCATAATTGAAAGAGGGTCACGTGCTAGTGCTATAGTTTGCTTACGAAGCTTCTGCGATGGTTATTCGAGTATTCACGCGTTTCCATCTTCGCTCTCACAGCAGACTTGGACAAAACATGCGTGCGCCAGGGTGCTCAAATGCATAACACGTATATTCAGGTGCGAATTATACCCAGGCAACATAAAGGCATATTTTCTTGCACATGTATCAATATAAAACCTCTGACATATTTAATCTATCAAATGGCATATGAACATATCAGTCGAGAGAAATGCCCAGATACCAGAATTACAATGAAGGGTTTGGCGAGATTAAAAGTGAAATGGCACATTGATATGACAATGGAAAATATGATTTAAAGAAACCATATTCTTGCTGCGTAGGGAAGAAGGTCGAGGGCGGGAGGGGGCGGGGGTGCCGGGGCGGTGGGAAAGAAGAGCTCTAAAATTTTGGGGCATAACTTTAGAACGCCTGAGGCGTACGGAATGCCGATTTTTTTACAGTGTACTCGATGAAGAAAAAAATAAAATATACGCCGAAGTTTCTTCCGAGCAATCGAGTTTTCTGTACAGCGTATAATGCTGTATGAAACTCAAAGCCACGGCCCATGAAACTTTCAGCTGCAGTCCATGAAACTTTCAGCCACAGCCAGGTGGTGGTGGCATGTGCTGTTGGCACCTATAGCGGTGCCACGATCGTGGCTAACTTTACCCTTAAATAGAAAACTCCTGAGGCTAGAGGGCTGTAATTTGGTATGTTCGATGACTGGACGTTGGATGACCAACATAACAATTTGCAGCCCTCTGGCCTCAGTAGTTTGTAAGATCTGAGGGCGGACAGAAAAAGTAAGGACGGACAGACAATTAGCCATCTCAGTAGTTTTCTTTTACAGAAAACTAAAAATGAAAAAAACTGGACTTTGATAAAGATGAGGTTAAAGTGCATAATTTGTTTAATGTAATAATTCCGAGAGGCTTCTTGAATAAAGGGAAACGTTTGCTCAGTGCGAGCTGATGAAAAAGTACTGTATAGATAATATCCTCCTTGGAAAAACTCAGTCCTCTGTCAAGAAAATGGAATCCGTGAAAGCACCTGAATGAAATGGCTGGCTCGATGTTGAAAGGGTACAAGATAAGGATGTGTTGTCTGTGAATATTTTTTTCTGGACAGAGCGTTGAGCGAAGTTGATTAAAGGTCTGTAGACAGAGGAATCAGCATATGGGATTTGGCTGTGCATGACAGGCTGAATTGCTAATTTATATATGAATTGAATTGAATTGAACATGGAATTTAGGCCAGACGCCAAGCACTGAGACCTATGACGTCGTTCAGCCTGAAACGGAAATTGACAGTCAAAGGTTTGAAAGGTTTAGCAGGAGGAAAACCTCGCAGTTGCACCATGAATCAATTGTTAGGAGAAGGTGGAAAGTAAGATGGAAGTAAGAGAATATGAAAGGAGGTGCAGTAAAAGGAACGAAAGGGGCTGCAGCTAGGGGCCGAAGGCACATTGCAAAGAACCTTAAGTAATACCTACAGTGCACCGCATGAGGTGCAATGACGGCACTAGCCCCCTACGGAGAAAAATTTATATTTATATATGATACAGTGTTGATTTGGAATAGTGATGGAAAAGTGTTCAGGGAGATAAGAGTTTGTCTGTCTGTGAGAAGTTGGTACTGAGAGGAAAGCGTTTCTGAGAATAAGTAAAAGTTAGCTTGGCGGATCGATGAATGTAGAGTACAGCTGATGGAAAAACAGTGTAGTGACGCAAATTCCTGAGATGCATGCTAGTATTGCACCAGCTCCTTTTTTTTTTGCAATGCCCCTAGGTTAGATAAGGTTAGGTTGGGTTAAGCTAGCTTAGATTAATATCCCACCATTAATTTGGGTGTGGGAAACATAATGAGATTATTTTCAAGAAAATTCTATGGTTAAGTTTTTAAGATATGGCGTCCCGCTTTTTTCAGGGAAAGGTCCCGTACTCGGTTACATCTCGGGAAACGCGGTAGGGACAAATGTATTTGCCAGAAATAAATCTGATAAATAACGATAATAATACGAACGACGAATTTCCTAAATTTGCACTGCCAAGAGAAACATCGAGATCTGCATCGACGCTGCGATGCAGAAGACTGTCGAGGGGAGGCATGCAAACACAGGGACCTCATATTCTCAACGCCTTTTTGCGGACTGGATTAAGTGTGAATCTGGGGTCATTCACGGAAGAAACAGAAGTTTTTGCAACGTACTCTCGGCATATATTGTTTATATTCTGTTGAAAAATTAGAAATGGACAGCTGCTCAAATCTTTAAAATAGGTTCATATGGTTGGGAAGGCTAGTTACATTTCTGAACTAGTTTATTTATTTATTTATTTTTTTTTTAGAAAAAAAGAGATAAAACAATTTATATACGTAAACGTGTCACATACTCGGAACACACTCCGAACGAGGCATTTATGATGTAAGGAGTTCCTCTGTTTACACAACGGTATGGATTCGTCAAAAAAAAAAAAAAATCACCTTTCACGGGTCAACGATCTAAGACTGCACCTACCGTATTCATCCTCATTTGTTCGTTTTGCTTGTGTGAGGAAACACTCATAGGCAGTTCATGTGCTTCCTCATAACTTCACGATTTGTTTACTGTATAGTGAAGCTAAATAAGTGTCTGTTGTCGAGGAAGATGTCAATCTCAAGGATTTTCCTTTTTTATAGCGCAGGGATCGTTATTAATACTAATAACATCTCACTACAGTTCCTCACACTGAGGGACCTGGGGCAACCCCAACGAACTCTAAGAATGTAAGAGTAAGAGAGCCTATAATGTAGGTGTTTAATAAAAAACAAGTAAAACATATGCCGAAGTTTCTTCAGCGCAATCGAGTTTTTTGTACAGCGTATAATCAAGGCCACCGAAAATAGATCTAGCTTTCGGTGGTCTCGGTATAATGCTGTGTGAGCCGCGGCCCATGAAACTTTAACTACGGTCCGGTGGTGGCTTATCCCATATCGTTGCCAGAAGTACGATTGTGGCTAACTTTAATCTTAAATAAAAAAAAAAAAACTACTGAGGCTAGAGGGCTGCAATTTGTTATGTTTGATGATTGGAGGGTGGATGATCAACATAGCAATTTGCAGCCCTCTAGCCTCAGTAGTTTTTAAGATCTGAGGGCGGACAGAAAAAAGTGCGGACGGACAGACAAAGCCTGCACAACAGCTTTCTTTTACAGAAAACTAAAAATTGTGAAATCGGTGGAAATGTTCTTACTCCAAAACGTTAACTGCTTCTACTCCTATGGAAGGTAACCCGTTTTAGCCTTTTCTATAAACACACATTCAGACAGTGCTTAATAAGTTATTGGCATTTGTGCGCCTGCGTGTTTGTTGCTTACGAAGTATGGTAAGGTAGACTTTACCATCCTAAGAACCCTGTGTCAAAAATTTATAGTGCTCATTTCTCCCCTCTATGGCAAACTGAAGAGTGAAAGATGCTTTCCGGTATTTTCCCAAATCAATTCTCATCCAGTGACTTTGAAGCAGAAAGAGAAAAATCACAACAAAACAAGGAAAGGTTTGGAAGGAAAGTTTTCTGAGGGTAACCGGAGAAGCTCCTTGTTGTCCTCTCGAATGGAAATTCCACTTAGTTACTGAGCCTCGGCTTCGGGGTCTAACCAGATTATGGCAGGTGATTCGATTACATGATTGTATGGTCAGCCTTCTCTGAGAAGTGAGCTCAACAAGATTATCCATGTGCTTGCAGATTAGGCGTGCTCTTGAAGATACGGGGCGGTCCTTTCGAAATCTAACGAAAGGAAGACCGAATTTGAAACGAAATACCAGTTATGATGCTGAATAAGATGTATTTTGCTTGCGGGTTAACTCTTCATGTCTCTTACAAGTAATGTTTCCCAGCTGTCAATTGTACGTCTTCGTCCTCGTTGACCTTTGATGCTGTGACACCATCTCAACGTACAAATAGGCAATAACTTCCACGGTCTTTCCCCTTCACCAAACATAAACTCGTGCATCTTTAGAGTGCATTTTATTCATATTCTATAACACTTTAATTGAACTGTCCATTTTTTCTAGTCTGTTGTTTACGATCAAGAGAATAAATAAAAAAAAAAGCCCAAAACACACTTACTCATTTCTTTTGGTCATCATCTCTTTTCCTCTATCTCTATTTCTACCTGCCTGTCTGTGACCCGGGAAACATTCTTATTTCTTATTTCTCGCCGGAAACATCTACCGGAATGAAGGTTCTGCTTGCTGCAGATTAGGCGATGCTGATAAAATTTAACACAGAACAGTCAGACATTACCAAAATATGTGTACGCCGCTTGTACCTGGAATCCTTACTGATGGTCATGTGCGTTGTAATCTTTCTAGGAAAATACCGAAAGTTTGGTCAGTCAATTATAAGTTGTGAGTAATTTCAGAAGCATAACTTAACATTTTAATTTATCATGCGCGAATGTTCTCAGGAACAAATAATAAGTCAGCGAAGTTGCATAGCTAGCTTACAATATAAAAACCATATGTGGAAAAGAAGGAACAGGATAAACAATAAATATAATATATATATATATATATATATATATATATATATATATATATATATATATATATATATATATATATATATATATATATATATATATATATAGATGCTAAACCTCAACCGAAGGGAAGCCAAACGCGAAACTTTGGAATGGAATGGCCACGAAGCAAAGCTATAGCATACACCGAATACTTGGGAAAATGGGTTATATGGTTACCATCTGGCGTAGAGCAGCTAAATGTTTCACCTAACTCTACAGTAATGATATACAAATCTAAAATACTAACTTCAGATTACGTCATGGTCTATGACTATACTTTGTTAAGGTATATGTGAAAAAATGGCAAGCGCTTTTTTCGAAGTAATCAGTCAACCCAATTTGCTTGGAATATAACAGATAACAGCTGAATAACTAACTGTCTCTTAATCTTCCATACGCAGGCAAATAAATCCTACAATCCTCTCCCTCCTACCTTTCTACGTACTCGTAGCATAATAAAAAAAAAAAAAAAAAAAACGACTTTCTGCTGTCGGACCGCACGTAAGGTAACCACAAACAGGACTGATACGGCTTCTGCGCCGGGTGAGACATTACTAAATAAGGCGTAAAGGTTACATGGCCTAATGTATTTACTAGTGAAAATGACGCAAAGTCGTTTTCCTGTTCGAGGCATTTGCGTCAGTCAGTCAGTCAGTCAGTGAGCCTCTTTCCACTCAACAGCCAAAGGCAACATTGTCGCAATTTGAAACTGCGCGTTCTTGTGAGTTTCCTTGGAATTAAGACTCGCTACTTATGTCAGCAGAAGCATCTGCAAGGCTGCAACATTCTTCTTTTTCCTGAACTCATTGATAACACAAAACAAAATTCATTTTTAGTTTTCTGTAAAAGAAAATTATTGTGACGGCTTTGTCCGTCCGTCCGCACTTTTTCTGTCAGCCCTCAGATCTTAAAAACTACTGAGGCTAGAGGGCTGCAAATTGGTATGTTGATCATCCACCCTCCAATATTCAAACATACCAAATTGCAGCCCTCTAGCCTCAGTAGTTTTTAAAATTTTATTTTAGGTTAAAGTTAGCCATGGCACCGCTATAAGTACCAACAACACATGGCACCACCGGATCGTGGCTGAGTTTCATGGGCCGTGGCTGAGGCCACCACCGGACCGTGGCTGAGTTTCATGGGCCGTAGCTGAAATTTTCATACAGCATTATACGCTGTACAGAAAACTCGACTGCGACGAAGAAAATTCGGCGCGCATTTTTTACTTGTTTTTACTGATGTAGCTATTGTACAGTTTTGCTTTAAGAGACAAATTTCCTTTTAAAAACTTGTGGAAGTGGAAGATGTCGACAGCTGTTCCAAGGAAAATTCTGCATGGGTGATTAAAATGACAGATTATCTTTATGCTCAAAAACAGCATATACTTTCTCTTGACCAACAGAATAAAAAAAAAAAAAAATTGATAAAATTTGCAAAGTAAACTGTTACATAGATGAGCATGATCTCTTGGGTAACTTCTACACTTTGGCTACTTATATTTATTAGTAGAACAGTTCCTGGTTTGTTACGCATTCCAAACAGCATAACAAAAAAGAGAAAAAGAGTGAAAAAAACGCTGGACGTCACAAATGCGGAAATATTTCTCGTAAAGCCTTCTAGCTGCAAGAGTAACTCTTTGAAGAAGCATCGCATTTTCTGACCTACTCTGCGTTCCCTCGTAAGTCCAGCAGCTGCCGACAGAAAAGGAATTTGATTTCTGCTGGATTTTACTGAATCAGTTTAATGTCATTCGCCATCAGTTTGTTAAATATGACACTCCAGTGACCTCTGATCGAAATTAATTATTCACTGGTATACCATTTTAGGTCACCTTATCGGGAGCATTGGCAGGTTATATTTTGACTGAGAACCTGGAATGTTCATTTTCTTATCAGAACTAGTTTGTACGGCTATGTGAACTGACGTTTTATCATTCCCTCAGTAATAAATTTAAATGGGAAAATTATCTTTGAATACTACTGTCAGAAAACACAGTAATCGTGAAGTGAAAGGAGAAATGCATCCCAACGAAGAACAACATTTCCGTAAGTACATCAAGGGACCACCAGATTCGCACAGAATGAGAAAGAAATTCGCAATGACATGTGCGTTGTCTTTATATTTATTTTCTAGGATGGATTTACGTCAAAGACTGGCAAAACAAAGTAGCTCTGGTCTAGTTTCCAAGCCCCGGTCTTTGTAGCAGGCTGGTGTTAAATGAGTGACTCTTGGAAGCATTCAGTGGCAAGCGATTCAGCGAGTCCAGTCAGGTTATGGTAAAGGCTAAACATTCAAGAAATGAGGTGCAGCCGCGGTACATTTTTTTCCTAGAACGTTAGCAAATTTCAGATCAGTGCGTGTCCTCTGGTTAGAAACATACTGACAATACTTCTGTCATTAGCTTTAGTAAACACAAATTCATCAGAGGGTTGATAAATGAGGCTTGAAAGAAATCTATAGCTCTAGAAGCAAACTAAGTAGAACTGGTACTGTGTCAGGAAGAATCAATCCTCTACAAGTAGCAGATCAATATTTTTCTCCTTCAGGAAGAAGCCTTCTAACACAAAGAATGTGCCGAAGTTCTTGACTGATCAAACGTTTCTAACAAGAAACCAGAATTAATCGTTTTAGTGAAATAAAAAGGAACTTTATCACATTGTAAAAAAAAAGTGAAAAAAATCGAGTTTACCGTACAGCCGCTACAGCGTATAATCAAGGCCACCGGAAATAGATCTATCTTTCGGTGGTCTCGGTATGATGTTGTATCAGTCGCAGCCCATGAAACTTTAACCACTGCCCGGTGCTGGCCTATCCTATATCATTGCTAGAAGGATGATCATGGCTAACTTTAACCTTAAATGAAATAAAAACTACTGAGGCTAGAGGGCTGCAATTTGGCATGTTTGATGACTGGAGGGTGGATGATCACCTAATTTGCAGCCCTCTTGCATCAGTAGTTTTTAAGGTCTGAGGGCGGACAGAAAAAGTGCGGACGGACAGACAAAGCCGGCGCAATAGTTTTCTTTCACAGAAAACTAAAAAAAGAAAGTTATACAAAAACATACCTTTCTTTACTTTCTCTAAATCCGCAGAAACGTTTTATATGGTCAACTTCCGTCAAATAATGGGTATTTCTGTCACATCCAAGTCAGCATATTTTACTTGGACTTTTCTTTATTATTCACGAAAATAATTACAAGAGTACTAGCTGCCTCGCATTCAAAATAATTTAAGATTTATTTCGGAAAATTTAAAAGGTTTCTCTTGTTTTCTAGGGTATCGAGGATGTTCCCAAATTGCATGCAAACTTTTTCTAGATTATTTTTAAACATATCATTGAAAAGAAATATAATCTAGATGAGTCTACCCGACTTTTCTAATAACGCCGATTTTTTTTTTTAAGTAACATTGTCCTTAGAACCTAACTAAAATGATGAGTCAGGGGAGAATTTAGGCGCAACTTCCAACATATAATCAGCTGAAATGTTACTTGCTTTTTTTTTGTTACTTGTCTTTTCCAGACTCATGCTCTGAATCCACTCTGACAGATGGCCCTAGTTTGCTTTTTCAGTTTTCTGTAAAAGAAAACTATTGTGCCGGCTTTTCTGTCCGTCCGCACTTTTTCTGTCCTCCCTCAGATCTTAAAAACTACTGAGGCTAGAGGGCTGCAAATTGGTATGCTGATCATCCACCCTCCAATCATCAAACATACCAAATTGCAGCCCTCTAGCCTCAGTAGCTTTCATTTTATTGAAGGTTAAAATTGGCCATAATCGTGCTTCTGACAACGATATAGGATAGGCCACCACCGGACAGAGGTTAACGTTTCATGGGCCGCGGCTCATACAGCATTATACTGAGACCACCGAAAGATAGATCCATTTTCGGTAGCCCTGATTATATGCTGTAGCGGCTGTACAGAAAACTCGATTGGGCCGAAGAAACTTCGGCGCATTTTTTTTTTTTTTTTTTTAGTGAACTATAAACACTGGAGTGGATAAACTCAATGTAAATCATCACTAACATAAGAAAATACATTTAGACAATGGATATCTATTTGTCTATTTACTAAGGAACAATATCCTAAAATTGTTCAGTGCCACTGACCTGTAAGAAGATGAAAAGATCCGTGACAAACCAGACAAATGGGGCGAGAAAGTCGATGTGGTATTTTTTGTTGTTATTCTTCAGTCAGATTTCTATGTTGCCTTTTCTTACCTCAGTGCAATCTGACATCTTTATTACAAGGAAAAAAGTGTTTATATGTCTTATTCACTTGTTTATTAATTTTTTTTCTTAGATGAAAGTGTAGCATGAAGCTGTCTAAAAGAAGAGAATTATATGCACGAGATGACTGTTTATTTCTCGTAATTTTCTTCCACGGCTGCACTGCCAACTCATTCGATTCCACAGTTGTTCAAAGTAATGGTGCTTTGCTGTTCGTGAACAGTTAGTCTATTACTCATAACGAGCTTGTTGGCGTTTGTTACGCTTGCTGGAACCTGGCGCTGCTGTCTCCCCTGCCCTCCCGATCCCCTACCTACCCCGCCCCCACCCAGGGCGAGCAAACAGGCTTGCAGGAATAGGGTGGATGTCTCCCCTACCTACCTCACCCCCGCCCGGGACGGACAAACAGGTTTGCAGGAGGAGAGTGGATGTGTCTCCCCTACCCTCCCATTCCCCTGCCTACCCTGCCCTCCACCCAGGATGGACAAACTGGTTTGCAGGAGGAGGGTATATGTCTCCCCTACCCTCCCGTTCCCCTACCTACCCTGCCCCAACCCGGGGCGGACAAACTGGTTTGCAGAGGGTGGGTGGCTGTGTCATGTCTCCCCTATTGTCACCTGGGGAAGAACAAACAAGATTAACTTCCTTAATTGTCCTAAGTGCCAGTACCTCAAAAGTAGTGCGCGCGACTCATTTCTCAGATTCATCATACTTTCTGTGTATGGGATTATAAGGAAGGTTTCTGTAGTTCCTCATTGCACGGGTGGGTATCGTTCGCAGCTAGCACTCTGCTGGTCCCGCGTTCGATTCTCCGACCGGCCAATGAAGAATTAGAGGAATTTATTTCTGGTGATAGAAATTCATTTCTCGTCATAATGTGGTTCGGATTCCACAATAAGCCGTAGGTCCCGTTGCTAGGTAACCAGTTGGTTCTTAGCCACGTAAAATAAATCTAATCCTTTGGGCCAGCCCTAAGAGAGCTGTTAATCAGCTCAAGGGTCTGGTTAAACTAAGGTATACTTAACTTAAGGAAGGTTTCTGGCGGTGTAACGATGTTTCAAACTGGCTGGAATGCTACCCTGCAGTTTGTCCTTCCAACTGTTCTAATTCTTCCCTGCTATTTATCTGTAAATCTTTTGCATAATTATTTGTTAATACTTTCATCTGACGTTTTGTTCACATGCGAACATTCCATTGCGGAGGCTGATGAAAATGAAAAACTCGGCCATTTTTGCCCGTCACGCTTTTTGATCGACAGTCATTCTTGAAATTTCACTTCCTACGAATGTCACCCGGCATTTCTCTCTTTTGGTTCCCTCTGTTCAAACGCATTTTGCTTTTGTGTCAGTACTCCAGTATTTTTTCAAAGAACACGGATAGTTGCTTAATTCTAATTCCAGTTTTCTGTAAAATTCTCGTGCCAGGTTTGTCTGTCCGTCCGTACTTTTTCTGTCCGCCCTCAGATCTGAAAAACTAGAGGGCTGCAAATTGCTATGTTGATTCTCCACCCTCCAATCATCAAACATACCAAATTGCGGCCCTCTAACCTCAGTAGTTTTTACTTTATTTAAGGTTAAAGTTAGACATAATCGTGCTTCTGGCAACAATACAGGATAGGCCATCACTGGGACGTGGTTAAAGTTTCATGGGTCGCTGCCCATACAGCATTGTACCGAGACCACCGAAAGATAGATCCATTTTCGGTGGCCTTGATTATACCCTGTAGCAGCTGTGCAGAAAACTCGATTGCACCGAAGAAACTTCGGCGCATTTTTTACTTATTTGTTTTCTGTAAATTGTCAGCATTCACGTGGCGATGGTTATTCATGGATGGAACAATTTGACTCCAGTTCCTCTTTCAAACGAGACTCATGAAAAAGCCATAAAACGGGAGAAATGGTGTCACCTTTTGGCTAAGGGATATTCTGTCCGTTTTAATTGCTCTTGGTGCAAAGGTTAGGCGGGGGTTGGGGGGTGGTGGGGGACGTTTGGCTGGGGTGAGCTGTTGTTAGCGCTGTCTGCCGGTCTTGTTTGTTTCTTTTATGTTTATTTGTCCATCTACGCTTCGAAGTCGCTTGCATGTTTACGATGTTTGATGAAAAATGTCTTAACATTATATGTATTCTATTACTGAATTAATTAGAAAATAGATACTGGAGCCTTTAGCCAACGCAAACTTTATTCATTTGTCTGTACTTTTCATTATTTTGCTTATTTTATATAGTGGGTAGTGCAAATTAAATAAATCAATTTGTATTCATCAGTTGTAATATCGATAACTATATTTAGCAGCTTTGGCATATTTCAGGTGTTTTAGATGTACCAAAGTCTTGAGAAAACTAGAGAGAGAGAGAGAGAGAGAGAGAGAGAGAGAGAGAGAGAGAGAGAGAATCGTGCCTGCAAGTGTTTGGGGCGATTATAATTATCAAAGTCATTTATTTTGAGCAAAAACATGCTTTTGGTTCGATTGCAGTGGTCTAGATTTGGTCTTTCAAGCACTAGTATATATCAACCTGTTTATCTTTCTCATCCAACCCCTGGGTTCTTTCTGACTCTTCTCTAGATGATTTAGGCAGCGTAATTCGGCGGATAGTTTAGTTTAGTACTCACTTTTTGCTGCTCTACGATGGTTGGGAAACGGTTTTGATCGTGCGCATGCTCTGTTAATTCGCTTGATGACTCCATAATTTCCTGGCATATGACTGGAAGTGTCTTGAGATGAACTGCCGTCATATGTATTGTCTTTTTTCGTAGTTTACTGTTGTGTGTATATTGTACATGAATAAGCTTCAGTTTCTTACTGAAACGTCTCATCATCTTTGATACGTGCAGTGTTAGTTTTTGTAAAATCTAGAAGTTCTGTGGTTCATCTCGGTGTAAATTTTTGTATTCTTTTGTTGTTGGACATTTCCAAAGGAATACACAGTGCTAAAGATAGCAGATAAGCCTAATCTGTAAAATCTTTTGGGGTAGAAAAAAAAAAAAAAAAAAAGTCCCTCTCACAGACAAAGCTGTCGATTAGCAATACTGGATACTCTGTTCAAACTGCCACAGAATTTCCATCTGAATACCTGTGGCTTGATGCGTAACTCAGCATGAGATTAATTCTTTCCTAACTTTCCATAAAAGATATGCCATCATGCAACAACATTAGCGTCATTTTATAGACAAAGTTGGATTCTCCCTCCAAGAATTTGTCTTTATTAAGTGCTTTGAATCAAGACCACCACTAGTTTCATTGTCAACCCTCAACAGCTGAGCCTCTGCCTTAGTAATGCAATTTGCTTAGAAATGTCCGCCAGAATTGCCATGAAAGAACTCTGCAAGTGGCATTCACAGAAGGGCTCAAAAGACATTCCATGAAAGGCCTGTAGCATTTTCTGGTGAATGGAGGCTGTCTCTTGAAACGCCAAGACAGGTTCTAGCATTTTCTTTGCTTGCTGTCACTCAGATATATATGTTCTTTTGCTACCTGTGTCCCTTTGCCATTGGATTTTGAGAGGTATCGTCCCAGTTAGCAGCTGTTTCATTCAGACACTGAATCAGAGAAAAATAAAGCAGAGTTCTTGAAGCTTTGGCACTGTCAGTGGCTTGTGACATCTAGGCTAGGTTTGTTTACAGAGAGAACATTTTTAGATCTGGTTTTGGGAAACAATAACTGATACTCGTTCAAAAGTACATATATCAACCCAAACTGTTAACATATTTTTGTTGAGCTGAATTGAATATAGAATTTAGGCCAAAGGCCAAGCACTCGGACCAATGAAGTCATTCAGCGCTGAAACGGAAATTGACAGTAAAAGTTTAAAAAGGTGTAACAGGAATCAATTGTTAGGAGAGGGTGGAAAGCAAGTTGGAAGAAAGAATATGAAAGGAGGTACAGTAAAAAGAACGAAAGGGGTTGCAGCTAGGGGCCGAGGGCACTCTGCAAAGAACCTTAAGTAGTGCCTACAGTGCTTCGTACGAGGTGCACTGATGGCACTATCCCCTACGGGGAACATATTTTTGTAAGTGGAACGCCAGATTATAAAATGAATTTTCTCGTCAAATCTTTCATATACAGCAGTTACTGAATTAAGGTTGATTCCCAAAACTTTTTCTATTTCTAATTTTTGTTGATTCCCAAAACTTTTTCTATTTCTAATTTTTGTTGATTCCCAAAACTTTTTCTATTTCTAATTTTTGTTGATTCCCAAAACTTTTCTATTTCTAATTTTTGTTGATTCCCAAAACTTTTTCTATTTCTAATTTTTGTTGATTCCCAAAACTTTTTCTATTTCTGATTTTTGTTGATTCCCAAAACTTTCTCTATTTCTAATTTTTCTCTCGTAACTTTGGAAAATGAGAGAGATCGAGACGCAGCGAACATCACACATAAAAATAGAAGGACACTGAAACAAAAAAACACGTTTCGCAAGAGACATAACACAGAAGATGGAAGAAAAGATACGGACTTCTTTCACACCTACACGTCCTTAGAAGCAAGATTTTCCTCCCCACGGAAATAGAATCAGAGCCAAAAGACTCCACCTCCACGAAGTCGTAGAAATAGAGATCTGACGCTCTATAAGGACCTTAGAACGCTGGCGAGACAAACGCGACAAACAAAAACAGAGTCGTTGAACTTTTCCCTGTAAACAACATCCCTTTCGTACGGAGATTAAATTGAAATGCCACAGCTAAATATAAAACGTTATGAAGCTCAGTCAATGAACCTAATTAGAGCCCAGCTCTCATCAGGCCAATTGCCCCCTCCCCTCCACCGCTCGGCTCAGTTCCCTTCCTCCGTCCCCCCGCCCCCGTTTTAAAATGGCAGCCGAAATTAAAACGAGAAGCATTACAATTACCCACCGCAGGACAATGGCTGCCAGTCATATTAAGTCATTATGGTAATATTCACCTTAGCCTTTGCTGAGGCATTTGAATGATTTCTTTGGGCGTCGGAATTAGAAAAAATACTCTCAATCAAATAATAGTGATTTTCTCTCAAGAAAATTCTGGCCATTTTGACAATGGCTACCTGCCGTAGCTGTAATTAAAAAAAAGAACTTAGTTGTTCATGTTAGAAGTCATTAATGGTTGATTTTATAGTTGCAGGTACTCTCTCTCTCTCTGAAACTTTATGGTTCTGTAAACGAAGTTCCCATAGAAGCACTGGGGCGGCTGTATACCAAAGCCTCAAGCATTCGCAGGCTCAGCTGTTAATAAAAGTCGTGAGAGATTTCTGACATCAGAAATGTCTCTTCAACCTTACTAAGAATATTCCTCTGATCTTGCAAACGCTCTCAGTGACATGAACTTTGTTTGTTATTCTTCATTCGCTCATTTTCTCTCCTCAATCCTACTAACCTTTCTTTCGGAATGGCATGGAATGTAGAACTTAGGCCAAAGGCCAAGCACTGGGACCTATGTGGTCATTCAGCGTTGAAACGGAAATTAACAGTAAAAGGTTTGAGAGGTGTAACAGGAGGAAAACCTCAAAGCAGTTGCACTATGAAACAATTGTTAGGAGAGGGTGGAAAGTAAGACGGAAGAAAGAGAATATGAAAGGAGGTACAGTAAAGGGAACGAAAGGGGTTGCAGCTAGGGGCCGAAGGCACGCAGCAAAGAACCTTAAGTAACGCCTACAGTGCACCGCATAAGGTGCACTGACGGCCCTACCCTTCTATGGGGCTCTCTTTTGAAGCTCAGTAAAGAATATATGACGCCAATTCTTCAGAAAACTGGTGTCACTCTTCAGCATCGCACGTTTTATTAGCCTGTTTTCGTAATCTATTCCTTCTGCCTTGTGGCTTTTACAGAGGGAACTCTATTTATCAACAAATACAAGGTTTAGAGTTACCAAATGTCACTGGACAGTATGTATTACAAATGCCATTTAACTTGTTCCCCTTCCGAGATTGTCCTTATGATCCTCATGGTTTTAGCTCCATTTTCAAATGTTGTATACCAGAGTTTGATATAAATCTATCAAATACATGAGCCTCTCTTTTCCAGATCAATGACCTCATGGATACGATAGAATATAGAATTTAGGACAATGACCAAGCGCTTCGACCTATGAGGTCATTCAGCGCTGAAAGGAAAAGTGAGAGTGAAAGGTTTGAAAGGTGTAACAGGAGGAAAACCTCGCAGTTGCACAATGAATCAATTGTTAGGAGAGGGCGGAAAGTAAGATGGAAGAGAGAAATTATGAACGGAGGTACAGTAAAAGGAACGAAAGGGGTTGCAGCTATTGGCCGAAGGGACCCTGCAAAGAACCTCGGGTAATGCCTACAGTACACCGCACCAGGGGACACTGATGGCACTGTCCCTCCTACGAGGAATGACCCCGTGGATTCTACGAGACTTTCGCGCCCGTAAAGTGCTGGACTTCACTGCTCTAACTATTCCTCGGCGCCGCAGCGACTTCCGTGGACTTTCTGGCCGCATCAGCAGTGCTGGGCGGCGCTCGCAATAGCAATGTGGCTTACATGCAAACGGTAGTAAATATCTCTGCGTAAGAAACTGTACCGGGCTTCATTTGTCCGAGCGAATACGGAAATAACAAGATAAAACATTTTTCCTTCCTCATACGCAAACACAAGCACACACACGCACGCACAAACACGCAAACAAACTCCTCGGGAACTTTGGAAATGATATGAATCACAGATGATTTTGCTGCGCCGATTTATCATTTATTTAATCTCACCAGTTCGTTACCAAACACTTTTTTTTTTTTTATCCAAAACCGTCGGTGAGCTTTAAATGGGCTTTTTATCCACTGCTCAGGCGAATGCAGAGAGAACTGAACTGAATTGAATATAGAATTTAGGCCAAAGGCCAAGCACTGGGACCTATGAGGTCATTCGGCGCTGAAACGGAAATTGACAGCAAAAGGTTTGAAAGATGTAACAACCTTGCAGTTGCACCATGAATCGTTTGTTAGGAGAGGGTGGAAAGTACGATGGAAGAAAGAGAATGTGAACGGAGGTACAGTAAAATGAAAGAAAGGGGTTGGTTGCTCTCTCTCTCTCTCTCTATATATATATATATATATATATATATATATATATATATATATATATGTGTGTGTGTGTGTGTGTGTGTGTGTGTGTGTGTGTGTGTGTGTGTGTGTTTATAATTTATATTGTGTGTGACAGAGAGAGAGAGAGAGAGAGAGAGAAGAGAAAATGGGGTTACTTCATCGTTCTAAATATGAGGAACCGGACCTGAATTCAACCTAACCATGAAGCATCGCAATAATTGAAAACAGACGACATATATGGAAATACTTCGCAACTAAACACCAACACCAAATTCTCGTAGACACGAAGCGCACTGTTTCTCCCGACTATTTTTTTCTTTTCTTTCTTTCCCTGCAGAAAGCAATCGACAGAATTCATTTCCTTTTCAAGAAAGGAATCCTGCCAAGACTAGGAATGTGTGTCAGGGTCGCACGTGATCCCTGAGCTTATACAACCCCCTCCTTCGCCCACTCCTCCAGCCAATACCAGCCGTCCTCCGGTCCTCCCCCAAGAAGGGCGGAAAGGTTTTGAAGAGGTTCTTTTAGGCAGAAGAAATAGCAATTGGGATAAACCTCTGCAACGGCCCGAGCCCTCCCCCCAACCATCTCCTCTCATCAGGTGCGCGCCCATGAGAAAAAGAAAGAAGAAGAACGAGAAGATTGAGTTGGACTCCATCCTCGCATGGTATGTGGGTCACTCAGGCTCACTCTGTCTCCCTTGCAACGTAGACGTTGTTGTTTATTGTTATCCTTTCAAGGCAACGTTAGATTGCCGTCCCGCTGGCGACTTCAAAGGGAATCCTCTACACTCGCAGTCACGGCATTTCGCTATACGTGGATCTCAGCAGTCTGAGGGCAACATGACTCTGTTCTCGGTAACGAAATGCAGTACATTATAAACCACTCGGAAAATTGCCACTGAAAGCGGGCGGGCGCACGCGTCTGGAGAGAGAGAGAGAGAGAGAGAGAGAGAGAGAGAGAGAGAGAGAGAGAGAGAGAACAACTAGGTCATTAAGTACGAAGTAATGCAGCCCATTTGCCTATGTTCATTCCAGTCATTAGGTTATGAGTGCATAAACATTCGTCAGGGTCTCTGAATGAAGGCTTAAAATCGTCCCATAAATTCCACGGCCCTAATCGGCTTGATCCCGTAAAAGGACGCGAACGAGCTTAATCACGGCCGAGGAAAAAGTGATCAAAGGAAAATGGGAAAATGGCTACTTCTTTCTGCCATTTTGGTCGACGGGTAAGAACATAAGAAACAAAACAAGTGAAAAAGTGCAGTCGAGTTTTCTGTACAGCGTATAATGCTGTATGAAACTCTCAGCCACGGTCCAGGAAACTTTCAGCCACAGCCCGGTGGTGGCATGTGTTACTGGCACCTATAGCGGTGCCAGACGCACGATCACGGCTAACCTTAACCTTAAATCAAGTAAAAACTACTGAGGCTAGAGGGCTGCAATTTGGTATGTTTGATGACTGGGGGGTGGATGATCAACATGCCAATTTACAGCCCTCTAGCCTCAGCAGTTTTTGACATCTGAGGGAGGACAGAAAAAGAAGGAACGAACAGACACGCAGCCATCTCAATAGTTTTCTTTCACAGAAAACTAAAAAAGGAAGCAGGAAAATTCCTTCTGAGTTCTTCCTGTATTTCTGTCCTCTTACTTTGTGGCTTCCCCGCTCTTTTTTCACAACAGGAAGTCTGACGTCTTTCGCGTTCCTGTTTTTGAGGAACAAAGCAAAAGTTGGTCTGCGCTACGTTGCATACGTAGCTGAGACAGGCATGCTTGCAGCCACAGCCTTGATTAGTGTGAAATCCGGGGCGCTTCCCATTCAGGGCTAGATGTATTTGGCAATTTTTGGGATGTGATCTTTCCATTCCCGCACTGGTTCTGACAAGCTCAGGTCGGTGTTACTGTCACTGCAATGTTCTCTTTAGGAATGAGTCCATTTTTTAAATGAATCAACTTCAGCGAAGCATGATGTCCGTATGTGAATTATAAGAACGCAATAAAAGAAATGGCGAATGTGAACCACAGTAGATACTACAAAATAAATAAAAAGATCATAGCAACTCAGATAATAAAATAGGTGCTAAACCTAAATTGCAAGATCATGAGAGGTGCCCTTTCAGCAATATATCAAACCCAAGCTACGAAAAGCTTTGGTGAAGAGGCAATGGCGGTAATCAACTTCCTTGAGCATCGGTGTGTAAGGTCAGCGGTTCAAGACAAGCAAACACGGCGCAGTGTAACTGTCTTCATCCTTCGTGCAAAACATACTGGAACACGGTGAATACCGAAATCTCATTACACTTATATCGACATCACACTTGCACATGGAATTTTCGTTTGCCTAGAGCAGGGCCGTCCGACCACATGCCCGTGGGCCAAAAGAGGCCCTTTTGGTTTTGAAAGTGGCCCACTAGAGAAAAAATAAGTAAAAGTAGATTTCTCTTTTATATCGTGAAAATTATATTTACCGCTTATCCTGAGTAAAAGAAATATTCTCTGAAAAATCAACAACTGCAAAGAAAGCTTTCATTGGCGTCTGTTGTGTGTTACATCACATATATATACATATATATACATATACATATATACACACAGGTGGCCCACATGGGTTTTTGTTTTTTCAAGAGTGGCCCTCAGACTAAACAACTTGGACAGCCATGTTTAAAGTGTTCGTTGAGGCCGTACTCGTGTCCTTTACTTTCCAGCAACGGATTTGAAAAAATCAAGCACAAGTTCGGAGACAATTCTATTAAATACAAGATAAACTCGTTATATGCCTATGAATATATCATGTAGCAATGCCACTAAGCCCCCTCCGTCGAGATAAACTGGGTCATTCATTGATGGCGTGAGTGGATTAGTTTACTTCTCTCCCTTATTACTTCCTCTCTCTCTCTCTCTCTCTCTCAGTTTAAAATTTCGGTGACGTGAGAACTTCTTCTTCTCCTCTCAGTTCAATGATCAAGTGACTTGCACATCGGGAGAGAACGCTGCCGAGAAAACCCAACACAAACTCCCAACAACGACGAGAAGACATTTTGCCTTCAAAGGTCTCGAAGCGAAGTGAAACCAAATGTGAAACAACCTTCCTTGTTTTTTATTCTTCCATTCTGCGCTCTTTTCGTACACAGAAGAGTCAGCATTTCGTTCAGAGCCTTACTTGGGCATATACTGGGGGTCGGGTCCTACCGGTCATTTCGTCGATTTCCTTTACACTCCGCGCCGAGTTCAAATTTTGCAACATCAGGCAGGTCATGAAAGTGATTAGCTCGGCCACTCACTTGCCGGATTTTTACGAAATATTGGTGGGAATAGCATAAAAAGAGGAGCAATGGAGTACTTTAAGGCCTTTCGACTTCTTGTCCTTTACTTAGCTAAGTAAAGGACGAGAAGTCGAAAGGCCTTGCAGTACCCCATTGTTTCTCTTTCCTTTGTGGATTTTGTCTTTATTTATATATTCATCACGTTCCATATTTTCGTGATTCGGTTATACATATATAAATATATATATCTACAGTATATATACATATATGTATATCACTTTGCTAAAGGAAGACTCGAGATAGATATGTTTAAATGCGAATATATGTAATGCAGCAGAAGCTCTGTACAACAGAATTGCAGAGACACTGGTTACTTCACATCTATAAAAAAAAAAGGGCTAATCAGCAGTGCGTCGAGCCTCCATGCACACTCTGCGCCAGTCCAAAGGACTCAGTTACATCCTTATTTCCATATTTTCTCATACTACACAAACACTTCGTCTCAAAAGCTTCGTCCTTTCTCTTTCATTCGCTTTCAACGTCCACATTTCACTTCCATAAAGGAGAGATGGCACAACCACCCATTAACCATTCCCACTCCGGCTTTTGCAGATAATCTGATTTTCTTCCCCGCCCTTCTTACTTCACTTACTCTGTGTTTCGACCATTCCATCACACTTTCATCATCCTCTTTCATTCTTCTGCCATACATAATAAACTTGTCGCTTCACCTTCCTGATTTCCTGTTATCCTTACGTCCTTCCTCCTGCTCACTTTTACTCTCAGCTTTCGCCCGCTATGAACACTTGTTCTCTCTCTCTCTCTCTCTCTCTCTCTATACACATGTGTATATATAATATGTATGTATATATATACAGTATATACTGTATATATATATATATATATATATATATATATATATATATATATATATATATATAACTATAGAATATTTTCTGTTAAAACAGAATTTTCCATCAAATAAAAGGAGCCCATAAAAGCATCAGAAGGGTAGAAATTACAGCTATAATTTCTACCATCTGGTGTCTTTATGCCCTCATTTTATTAAAGAAATTATGTATGTATTCACCAGTTACATAATCGGTAGGGAAACAGGTCATGGAGCGCACAACCTTACTGCTCAAGTAATTAATGTTAAGGTAAAGTTAAGGTAAAAGCAAGCTTCCCTTTGAGGTAGAAAAACCGGATACTGCCTGAATAAGATAGGGTATCAAATTCTAATTCAGTTTAATATTGTTCTTCTATCTCAATTGTTAAGTTAAACAATCTTAAGACGAGCCGGAACATTTAACTACAGTGTTCTAATTAAAACTGATCCAGAATTAAGTGTTTTCGTGAATGCAGTATAATATAACCCATTAAAAAAGTTGCCTTATAACAATCTGGTTTCACGGACCTTCGTATCTATGAAGAGGTCAGTCTGAACAAGTATATCTTTCCTTTCTTGTTTCTGTTATTAAAATCAAAATCTTACCATCTGGTATTGAGGTTACATAACACCAGTGTCAGAAGATAAAAATCAAGATGAAATAAATGCTTGAAAAGTGCGTGGATTCGTGTACACATTCAAACACACAAACGGAGGTGGATGCGTGCGTTAAGACTTTTTCCCCAAGGCACGTACATGCCTATTGTATGCGAATGTGCCTACTTCAATACACACACACACACACACACACACACACACACACAGAGAGAGAGAGAGAGAGAGAGAGAGAGAGAAAATCATGTTTCCAAGCTTCTGCCCAAAGCTTCGGCAAGTTGTATCCTCTAACCTGAACCGTTATATAACCGCTCCACGTAATGTCAAAGAGGATTCGCCTATTAAAAGTTCATCAAACATTCCAGCCTTTGAAGGAGGAAAACTTCCCGGAACATTAGTCTGAGAAAAACAATCAAAGCAAATAAGGGAGAAGAAGAATAAAGAAAACAGAAAAGACTCGTTTGCATGATCCCTTTGCGTGACTCACTGACGAAGGAACAGTTCAGTTCATACGTAGACTCAGCTGGTCAATAATCCCCATTACCTGCCAGGGCATCGGTCTAGGAGATTAAATTCGCTCTGAGGGAAAACCGTGATCGTATGCTCCTGGGAAGGCCTGTGATGCAGATCATAAGTCTCTTTTTACCAACTACACAATCTCAACAATGTATCTGTGGTTTCATTCACTATTATTTACCAACAGCAATAGGATTATGGGTGAACATGCATTAGGCAAGACTTATGGGAATGATGGTGCATAACTGAAATGTGTCTCTCTCTCTCTCTCGAGGAAGAGGTAACGCTTTGTTATTTGTGCAATTTCGCCAAGAGTTCTTCAGTAGTTCAGGATGTGTGCGTTGGATGCTCATGTCTGTGACTTCACCACTATAATTCATGCACGTTCTATCGATAAAATTACCGGCATCCTAATTTCTGCGCATTTTTTCCTCTATATCACGCCATCATAACGTGTACGACAAAATATCAACCGGTGCGCCACTTGCAGCAAACCCTATTATAGGCAATAATCAGTATAGCGAACGTGAAGAATGAACTCGGCAAAATTTCGCCATCCGACATCAAGATTCCCGGCATAGTTTCCATTTACCGTTAGAAAATTAAATACAGCATCAGCTTCATCCGAACTGTCAAAGGTAATCATTAAAAATGGTTCAGTGACATAAAAATTTATGGGTGTATACTTTTATAATTCTCGCAAGGGATAGGTAAAATCATTTGCATCTAATGATCTTTATCTATGTAATAATACGTAAGCAACATTTTGCTGTAACGTGTTACTTTCTACAAAGGAAGAAATGAACATTGTCAATTATCCGATCAAATGTATAGTTAGTTATGCTAATTTTTTTAGTTATGATAACTGAATTATCTGTTTTTTAATGATTATTACACATTTTTCAGCCAACTGACTGTTCGAATTCAGATAAATTTAGTAAACTGACAAAGGGATATGACTGTTCCGTTTTAATATATCAAAATATTATGATGACAAAATATATAGACATAGAAATAAATGTTTCTCTGGGAACGTTAGAGCCGATTTAACGAAGTTTACCACGAATATCTGCATTTTCTTTAGCCCGAAAGACCCGCCTGTGGTGGGTGACTGAGTCCAGCGGCCGGTCTGTGACTTGACCATATAAGGCAATGTCGAGAGATGGCTACGTCCGAACCGTTCTAATCCGGCATTTCTCGTTTTCTTCATATATCTTACTTTGTACAGGTTTTATTGAACTATGTTTAATGATTCATTTATAAAACTGGATCGAAAGAGACTCAGATAAGCAAATCTACCAGCGATTATGAATTGCAAACAAGATAATTTCTCACGAGTCGATTACGAGATAATTTGATGTAAGTATACGTCTATACCAATCTGCAAATCATACAGACGATAAAATTTATTATTATCTTTATCCATTCAGAAATCAGTAGCAAAATCCTCAAACATACAAACAAAATACCAAAGCTTATAATAATAAGTTTCAGCGGAGCACTATCGTCGTTGTCGTACACGATCCACGCCCCTTACCAACCACTCCTAGTGCTCGCTTAGCGTTATTTTTTTTTCCCCTGCCCCTGCGTTATTCCGGGTAGCCAGAAAGGTACAGTACAGTAATCTGAGTTGAGCAATAATACAACAGACTTATGACGACAAGACGAAGATGACATTCGACGAGAGACGAATAAAATCGGAAAGTCTCTTCTTTAAAGAGCAGGAGGAGACGTGGCACCACAGCGGCAGTGCAGGCGTGGGAAAACTTAGCTGCTCGTGGGAACTGCTGTTGCTCTGCTTTGAAGTTGTTGTTGCTGTTTTGCTGTTGTTGGATACCGGTTACTGCTTCTTTGGCTGTCCGTGAGCGTGGTCGTGGACTCAGAGGAGAGTACTGTTACACGTGCCGCTTTTTGCTCAGAAGTTATGGAGAGCAGTTTTTAATGGGAAGCCTAGACCTTGTTGAACAGGCATTCGAGAGAGACGCTTGGAAGTTTTATGACTATTTGAAAATAGGTAGATTAATACTACCAGCCATATATATACACAGAAAGAGAGAGATATACGTCAACATAAAGCCGTTTCACTAACATTCATGCACACTGTATATAAATATATATACACACATATGTATATATATATGGTGTGTGTGTGTATATAAGTATCCAATATAGTCATCATGATACCGCAAGGAAACTAAACCCAGCGCAGTGATGAACCCATGACTGTAAGGCGGATATGTTGCCTGTATTTGATTACCATCAGATTGCAACATTTATCGCGGCCTGTACTTTTACAGCGTAGTTACGATATCAACATTTTCTCACATACATCTCAATGAAGCTTGCTTTTCTTGTCACGAAGGGTTGCGTAACTCGAGTGAAGGAGACTGCAAACGATATGTCATTGCGGAAACCTTAGGAATGGAGATATGGTTTTGTTATTTTGCTTTTTGAAAATAAATAGAGACAAAAGGCAAACAACGTCTGCTTTTAACCATGAACCTCTTCTCTCTCTCTCTCTGTTTACTTGTTGGTCTTACTGAAACAACTATTTCTAATGATGCCCAATGCAGGAATCTTGAGATACGGTTTTATAAGAAGGTTGAAGTAAAAACTACTTAAATGAAAATATAGTTATGTCAGAAGGATAAAAGAAGAATTTTTCTCGCTCTCTCTCTCTCTTTACTTGTTGGTCTTTAATGAAACAACTTGGTTTCTAATGATGCCATATGCGACACGGTCTCATAAGAAGATTGAAGTAAAAATCACTTAAATGAAAACATAGTTACGTCAGAAGGATAAAAGAAGAATCTCTCTCTCTCTCTCTCTCTATCTATCTATCTATCTTTACTTGCTGGTCTTAATACAACAACTTGGTTTCTAATGATGTCACATGAGGTACGGTTTTACAAGATGACTGAAGTAAAAACTACTTAAATGAAAAAGCAGTTCTGTCAGAAGGATAAAAGATCTCTCTCTCTCTCTCTCTCTCTCTCTCTCTCTCAGGTGTCTTGTACACGAGGAAATCCATAAGTACGTCTGCTAAGCCAGATCCTCGGTACTGGGTCATCGCAGAGTCGCACCTGAACCCAGATGCCACTTTACAAGGCAACGTTTGCCGTATAAGGCTGTTTATTGCTCACCACCGTCGGTTAAACGGCTTTGGCGTACTGGGAGCATTTCCACGAATTACTAGCACAAGTTGTAGAAACTGCTGCTGTTGTTGTTTTTTGTATTACTTCTCTTCCATTTCGTTTTATCTCGTAACTAGCACGATGCATTTTTCTGTTGACGAGGAAGCGTAGCCGGTAATAAAGTCGCAGGAAAAAAAAGTCACATTAATTGATGGTGGCTGGTAATAGAGTCACAAGAGAAAAATTCACAGCATTTCTTGGGGGTCATTATCTTTATGTTTATACGGAAATCCCCAACGGGCTTGTGCTAAACACGTCGCAAAGGTGGATACATACCGGGTTAAAATTTTACCCTTGGGCGTCACAATCTAGGAAAGAATGATGTGACTTTTTTTTTACCTGGATTCAGTTCTTAGACCTTTTTTTTAAAGGTAAGTGTTGTTGAGTCTTTCTCTGTCGTGTCCATAAGCTGACGGAGAAAGGAACTACAGTAAACCGATGATGATAATGCATAAAATACAACGAACAGATGCATATCATACTGATCTAAGCAAGAGGAAAGGTAAGGATACGGACAATTTCCTGGCTACGTGATCAAATAGAAAGTAGGACGATTTGCTGTGGAATAAATTTCACGTGAACGTCGCATTAAAAACATGTAACGAACAAATGAATATGGAATTTCGATCCTCTCAATCTAATGCCTCACTTTCTTTGGCCCGGTCTTAGTGTCTCTCTGATGTTCGCTGCTAGACTCATAGTACTCCAGACAGTTTTCGGGGGAGCATGTTTAGAAACCTGATCAAGATGAGCCTTCATGTTGTTATTCATAACGACAGGAAACTAAAACAAATAAACACTGAGAATCACGTGAGTAATGAGAAATCACCCAATTTTTGTTCAACCTTTGATTCCTTACAATTATAGTCAGCATAGCAGTCCCTGCAAATATATACTTTAAAGAAATCATTCAGTGAAAAATGAAAACTTTCACTAAACTTGGAATTTCAAAATCACAGTTATTACTAATCACGACGTAATAAAATATTCAGTTCGGTTCTCAAATGAAATATATAAATAAAAAAAACGATCGATGCCCGGATTCTCTAGTATGATGAAGCAACAGTGCACCTTTGCGATTTGGGTTTATCATGAACAAATATGGTCACCTGAGAGAGAGAGAGAGAGAGAGAGAGAGAGAGAGTGCAATGAAAGTGGTCGCGGCGTGCTGTCGGCCACGTTTAAAGCCGGCAAATTTGGACAGCAGCCAAAATGTTGACCCGTGACATTCAATTGTACCTAATCGAAAATTTATGTGTCATCACTCTGAGGCTTAGGAAAAATCTGATTCGGTTATCAACCTCTTTTTTTTTTTATTAAATTTTACCAGCGACCGACTCTTAATAATGCCTTTAAACCTAGCAGTAGATCAGAAAACCTTCCTCTGATAATTGTACATCTTTCTGCCAGATAAACATGAGTTTGCTTGAAAACTGTTTGTATGCGTATAACTGTACTCATTTCACATGCAACAAAACGACAGAAAATAATGCTTAGGTATTCCATAGAACTTCCTTTGCACTTTGAATGATACAGCGCCCCCACAGAAACAAGGGAGGAATAGGAGAAGAAGTATAGCAGAAACCCGGCAGAGCGCCGGCTGCGATGCCTGTAACGGTATCAGGATATATGGGAGGTTGTAGCTAACTAGCAGGATGAAGAGCGGGAGAGCGGGCGTGCTAGGGTGAGGGGCGGGGGATGCGGTATGGGTTCTAAGGGGCCTGTGTAGTAATGTCACGTGTCTGGACGCCTGCAATCAAGCCCCCCTATACCCAAGACCCTGGGCTCCCTTTACCCAAGGCCCGCTCCCCGTCACCCTTTCCCCCAGTCCCGACTTTTCTTGAATGAAGCCTGGCCACCTTCAAGGGGCCTCTGCACTGAAATCGTATTCTTAATTTCCATGTTTCTTCTCATCTACGCGTTTTATCTTCTACGGCAGGTTCCCTCGTCGTCAGCCGCTCACACCTCTCGTCACTGTGTCTCTAATTGCACACCCTGCCTTTCCATTTAAAAACACTTGGTGATCATCATCATCTGTGATAGTAGTAGTAGTAGTAGTAGTAGTAACGTGAATACGTATTACCTTTTTAGTATTTATTTGAAGCTGGATTTTATTCTAGTGGAGAGAAATCGTATGCTGTTCCTGTCCTATGGGCAGCTAGCTATTTACACATGGTTCTTTTTCTTGACTCTACCTACAGATGCAAAGAAACTGGACTGAAAATAGATACTGATAATAGCATCAACAGCAACAATAGTCCATACAAAAACTCTTTGCAGTCCCTTCAAAAGCATTAAGACAATCGACTGTGGAACGAATTAAAGACCATTTTAGAAGTGCTGAAAGCACTCTCATGACTCGGCACTCACGTCAATATGAGCCTCCGTTTCTAAATAGAAAGCGAGGATAACAGGAAGTTTCCAGGAACTCTACCCAGGCTTTGTGAGATTTTTTTTACCTCTTAGCATAATAATAATAATAATGACAGAGAAATGGATATCTCTTTCCCTATGCGCACTTGAACTCAAGTAGAGGTATATCGCTAAAATAATTTAAAGCACTTAATTCAGCGGCTTTTTGATGGGTCAGGGGTTTTTCTTTGGCTCAAGTTTAGAAGCTGAAGAAAAAGTTGAAGAAAAAGCGGGTTTGCATCGGCTGTTGAAGTGATATTAGTAGCATTTGAAACTTTCTTCCTCTCATCTTGATCTCAATGTGTTTCGAATTTCGATGCCGTATATTCGAACTTGTCGAAGTTATTCGGGGTCAAAGTCTGCAATTTAAATATATTTTGAACACCTATATTCAACTTGATGTAGGAGATTCTTAAAAGGGTGTTGGAGCCCAAGTGGAATATAAGTAAATTAACATTAAACGAAATCCAGTGCCAAGGACTGTTATAATGATATAGATAAAACAAATGCTCTTTCCTTCATAACCATTAGGCCTCTACTCACTGTAATCATCGATTTACCAGATGAAAATTTACACAGGACATTAAAGCAATGCTCATCAAACACCAGGAAGGACATGATTCCGTGTTTACTAAACTACAACCAGCTCAACTCTTCCAAAAAGGGCTGTTAATATGTAACCTCTATCAAGCACCTTGCAATGACTAGGACAGATCCAGAGAGAGCCATATTCGTCTCGGTCTCGTCTCCATTAAAACTTTTTTTTTTTTTTTGCAATAGCAAGTAACTGAGAAATAAAACAGCGCCCACTTCTAATGATGGGGGAGGGACTACTTACTTTTGATTTTCTATCCGAGATATTTTAGATAACTCCTCAAACCTGTATCCACTTTCGTAAAACGGTTTCAAGGTTGGGCACGTAGCTGTGATGATAGGGATTGAAGCTACATTTGTGAGGACCTGGTAATATCTGACATGATGTCAAATAAACTTGATACATATTCATGACTACCGCATGTGAAAAATATATATAATTATTCTCTCTCTCTCTCTCTCTCTCTCTCTCTCTCAAGTAGTACAACAGAATATATAGTATTCAGAGTACATCTATTTACGTGCGCTACCGGAACAACTTATACCATTTTTTAAAGGAGTAAAATAAGTGACTACGTGCATTTTATGCATGTGTAAACAATGACATTATAAATATGCCCAACTCAGCGTATGCTGTGTTATCCACTTAACTGCAAGACGAGCAAAAACGTTTCGACTGTCCTCAAAAGGCGAGAGATGAACACGCCCATTCGTCTTCGAGAAAGAAAGCAAGAAAACGAAGCTCCCGGGCTGGATCAACCCGGAAGCGAGACACAAGCTCCATGTATCATCATCATCATCACCACCATCCTCTCCCCAGCAGCAGCAGAGGCAGAGGCAGAGGCACAGCAGCACCAGCACCCACGTGGTTTCCCGCCACCGGCGTACTTACTGCCGCCATCGATCGGCATGACGCGCGGAGGAGCACCGCCAAAATGTCTCCGCACTGGGGAAATGCGTCTGGCATATCCCTGCGCTTGTTTAAATTGGATGGCATTGTTTATTTTTTTTTTATTTTTTTTTTTTTTTTATTCTTCGGTGTCCCTCCCTCTTTTACTTTCAGAGGCCTGGGTAGACGAAGTGTCGAACGCCTGTGTTTTGTTCTCTGTTGCTAAGCTGTGGCGCCCTTTGCTCCCGATCACGTCACCTGTGCAGTGAGGTCCTACGTGGAAACGTTTATAGGATGCCTCGTCCTGAGGGGCCTGGGGACAATTCGTTTGCAGTTAAAAGTGTACAAAATAATTGATATACACTTCCAATAAGCATGTCAGAAGTTATCTTCTATGTTGATCAGATCTGCCATCAAGGCTTCCCACCGTTGGCACTGAGTTAAAAGAACATCATTCGACAACGGCATCATTTCGCCCGAGTACTATAGGCAACGTTGCACAGCGGTTACGTTAATCCCAGATAAGCATGAAGGCGCCGAAGGTACACTGACTTTTCAACCGAATTCATTTCCCAACGGAACTTTACCACGAAAGTTTCCGACCAGTAAACGTTCTGTTCGTTCCTCGTCAATCAGATGAGTCACGTTTTAGGGAAATTCTTCGCTGTCTGCTTGCGTAGAGAAAGCAAAGTGCCACAACGTGGCACCTCCGCCTTGGCGACCCAGGAGTACCAACCCCCATTAGTACCAGTACAGAATCATTCCGTTCCTAAGGGTGGGTCCTCATCACTGACACTCGTTGACGCCACCGAAAGGGCGACGCCGTAGGAAAGAAGGGAGAAGGAAGTGGCCGAGGGGAGGAAAACCTATTCCAAAGGTCATTTCCCTAGAGAGTTTGCCTTGAGGTAGTCCGCCATTCAGAAAATCGGATTTCCCAGACACACTCCAGACACTAAAGACGAATCCAGCATCGGACGCGAATCAATACGCGAGTTTTGTCGACCCTTTTCATCAGTCACTCATAAATGCTCGAGTAGATTTCTTTCTGACATTACAAGGATGTCGCCGCAACAGGACTAGTAAAAATCACGTGTCTCACTGGGGTAAATGACCTCGTGGAAATTACGTGACTTCGTATTTGTACAGTCGTTTACATACTCATATATATATATTATATAATATAATATAATATAATATAATATAATATAATATAATATAATATAATATAATATAATATAATATATAATATATATAAATGTTATATATATATGTGTGTGTGTGTATCAGCAATTTGCCCGCACTGTTTATCGGCACCTGGAAAGCTCAGGCTATTCCGTGACAGTGAAATGACATTATCAATAGATCCCTCACTGACCAGTACGAATCCAGAGTTTAGGCCAAAGGCCCAAGCACTGGGATCTATGAAGTCACTCAGCGCTGAAAAAGAAACTATGAAGTCACTCAGCGCTGGAAAAGAAACTATGAAGTCACTCAGCGCTGGAAAAAGAGACTGACAGTAGGTAGGTTCGAGAGGTGTAACAGGAGGACAACCTCTCAGTTTCACTGTGAAATAATTCTTATGAGAGGGTGGATAGCAAGATAATATGAATGGAGGTACAGTAAAAGGAATGAAAGGTGTTGCAGCTAAGGGCCGAAGGGACGCCGCAAAGAACCTTTAGTAATGCCTACAGTGCACACGTGAGGTGCACTGAAGGCACTGCCCCTCCTATGGGGTCACTGAGTGAAGAATGATTGACAAATTCCTCTTATATAAATTTTTCGTTATAGGAAACGTTGTTTTTGCATTAACCTGTTATTTTGTATGGAGATTCCAGAAGCCATTTTAACCACAAGCTTATTAGCGTCATTTACAAAATCTTTAATGATGAAGTAAGGGAGAGAGGAAGAAGAAGCATCACGAAGAAGAATTCGCTGTCAGATGCGTCAATCAGTCAACTCTTTCTTTCTATTCATCTATCTTTTAATTTTTTCAATCTATTTTTTTTCTTTCTGCCTTCCTGTTAATTAGCCTTGTTCCCCTTTGTCACTTAAATAAATACACTCAAAATACAGCAGTTTACTCTCTCTCTCTCTTTCTCTCTCCTCTCTCTCTCTCTCTCTCTCTCTCTCTGTTATAAGTAATGGATTTACCAATAGGATTTCTGAGGCTTGTCCCCACCTCTCTAATCTTAAAAAAAAGTTTTCCCCAATCCACTCACAGCTTTCATCCGTCGTGAGAGTTTTGGTAATATCCTGTGCATTATTTCATAGACTGTGATATTCGGTCCCTTACAACACGAATGAAAAGAGAGAAAGTTGTACTTTGAATAAACTGGTTGTTAGCAGAGATACCTATGTATAGCAAGTCCAGGTGAAGAGTCAGCATACGAGTAAACAAAATCGTCCCAAAGTGCGTAAATGCATGGCTCAATTTTCTTTTGCCTATATATTGGATGGTTGGAAATTTCCCTCTTGTTTTGCTATATGAAAAGTTAACACACATACATATATATATATATATATATATATACATGAATTATATATGTCTATAGATATGTAGTAGGAATGAAAGGGGTTGCAGCAAGGGGCTGAAGGAAAGCTTCAAAGAACCTTGGGTAAAGCCTACAGTGCGCCGCGTGAGGTGCGCTGACGGCACTGTCCCCCTACCGAAAACAACACAGTCATGAACCAGTACTGCTACTGGATACGAAAGCATTGCAACCAGTAAATGACACTGGTAGTAATTAAGCACTCAAGTGCCTGCACTGAAACACAATTAATATCAAGTCTATCCCCTTCAGCATTTGATACTCAATTCCGCAGTATTTACCTTCTTGGTCAGAGCTGTCCCCTTGCATGGGAGTAGCCTCTCAGTTTGCAGAAGGAAGGTACTGTACCTTAGTCCGAGCTACGGGACGGTGCGTAACGTCCCTAGTGTCGGTTTTTGCTGCCTCAACACTCATTTATTTTGCTATCTCGACCCTCATTTATACTAACTCATTTTCCTGACGTCACGGGTACACAAATATCTACACGGTAGACAGTGATCGCGAAACTTTGGGAATATAAAGCTCACTGCCTCTGGGTAAGTAAGTATATCTTAGTTTAACCAGACCACTGAGCTGATTAACAGCTCTCCCAGAGAGGGCTGGCCCGAAGGATTAGACTTATTTTACGTGGCTAAGAACCAATTGGACCTACAGCTTATTGCGGAATCCGAACCACATGATACCGAGAAATGAACTTCTATCACCAGAAATAAATTCCTTTAATTCTTCATTGGCCGGCCGGAGACTCGAACTCGGGCCTAGCAGAGTGCTAGCCGAGAACTCTACCGACTCGTCCAACGAGGAACTGCCTCTGGGGCATATCATGGTTTCAGTCACGGGTAAACTTGATAATGGCAGATGCGTTTTAACGCTCTATATTGATGTCACGTATTGTGGAATGGAATTAAAGGCCAAGCACTGGAACCTATGAGGTCATTCAGCGCTGGAAAGGAAATTGAGAGTAGGTAGGTTGAAAGGTGTAACAGGAGGAAAGCCTCACGGTTGCACTATGAAATAATTGTTAGGAGAGGGTGGATAGCAAGATGGAAGAAAGATAATATGAATGGAGGTGCAGCAAAAGGAACGAAAGGGGTTGTAGCTAGGGGCCGAAGGGACGCTGCAAAGAACCTTTAGTAATGCCTACAGTGCACCCCATGAGGTGCAATGACGGCACTACCCCCTACGGGGGCCACGAACTGTATGATTTATGCTGTCAATTTTGATGAAATTTTAGATGAGTCTTGTTCATGAAAAGACTCTTGTCCATGAAAAGACTCCTGTCCATGAAAAGACAAGTGCGAACGATCAAAAGTTCTAAATTAATTTTTATCAAATATTCATTAATTAATTTTATGGCTATTTTTGTGGACGGATGATTTTCTTCATACCACGGGAAATATGTCCTGATAGTTGCCAATCTAAACTTCGGCTCAGCTTTTATAAGAGGGGAATAGGCTAATCTGAATAATCAGTCAGATTATTAATATTTTTCATACGAGGTCATTCCTTTGTAACAAACCAAACCTGGCAGATTTTCACTGATTAGTATGCTCATACAATAAAGAAAAGAGCAATAAAATAGTTTAGGAATTTATGTATGTATATAAATTATCTTATTTTTATGCCACTGTATTTGTTGTTATTTATTATATATATAAACACACATACATATTATATATGTATATGTATACATAATAGATAACAACAAATATAGTAGCATAAATATAAGAAAATAATAATGAACTGAAAGATAAATAGGCAGTATATTTGATTAATAAGCTGTGTTTTAGGTCACTAACATAATAAGGCAGTAGATGGGAAGAATTAGTGGCAGAGCACATGCTGGAAGTGTAAACGGGTCAATGAAACGAAGTCGAGAATTAAGATTTCAGTTGGTTGAAATGCTTGCGACTTCTTCTTCTTCTTCTTTTAACGTAGAGGAAATCACCTCCAGATACAGGTACAGAACCCAAAGAAGAGCAGAAGAATTCCATACAAAGCAAGATAAGCTGCTTAGAAGACTAGTGTGTTAGATTTCCTCTTGAACACATCCTTTGGCGTGATGATTCAGTTACATTCAGCTGTCTAGGTTTTGATCCAATAAAAGTATTCGAGCTCTCGAACGAAATTCCTCAGACGCAATTAAGAAATCTGGAGAAATTCTAGACAGACGAAGGATTGAGTTCGCTTTTTTGAAGCATCGGCCTACAGCAACTTTCATCTCGACCACACCGAAACCAACCTTATCGAAATGAATAACTGAACTTTTTTGAGAGATACAGTAAGATCAGGTTTCAAGAGAAATTGAAGAAAACTATATACGGTTAAAAGCAATGCACTGATTTGTATCAAAACTGGATACCTGATTATCAACATCGCGCGACTAAGTGGGTATAGGAACTTCCACAAAGTACCAGCAGAACATTCTCAAGCTTTTCTTCACTTTGCTTACTGGCAAGCATGCACGCAAGCAATGGAAGTTTCCTTTCTCTCTGGGTAACTTTTGGGCTAATATTTACCGAGCTAGCAGGTTTAAGAGATCCTGGCACTGTCGAGATAATGTCAGCAGAGCTTGAAATAAAGATCAGTACGTTACTTACGTAGCGAATACTTGGCTGCATTATTCGCTTTCTCGAAACTTCTCAGTGACGCTCTATGTAGTTTTGTGTGTGTATATGTATGCATGTATGCATGTATGTATGTATGTATATATATATATATATATATATATATATATATATATATATATATACATACATACATACACACACACGAGTATATACAATATTCAGGTGAAAACGAATGCCTAGCAAAACTAGATTAATTCAGCAACAAAATCTTACAAAAAAACGAAGCAGGGAAACACTGGACGGAGAAAGAGCCGACACAAATTCAGTCTCCAGGAAGTTATTGGCTAAAGAAGCCTGTAACTCGACTGGCAGACATACCTAAAACAGATTTGCCAGACGGAATGACACGCCTCTAATAGTTCTCAGTGACCGTCTTATATACGCCAACAACTGGATGACAAAAAGAACCTTCCCCCCCCCTTCTTCCCATCCAGTAGTCGCCGAATGCCATACCCTCCCCACCCCACCTTTCAGCACAAAGGCAATGACACGGTGTACTATCGGGTCCAACAAGCACAACATCCCCCAATCTTAATGGATTCGCGTCACGTTACGAAAGCACCGATAAGAGGCTCGGCGGGCGTCCTACTTTTGCCATGCTTGAGTGTCGATCTGTCCTCGTTTGGTGGAGAAGGTTGCTGCTGAGGCAAAAGGAAATTTGGGGCTCATTATTATTATTATTTTATTATTATTATTATTATTATTATTATTAAAATAGTTTAACCAGACCATTGAGCTGATTAACAACTCTTATAGGGCTGGCCTGGGGCTCTTTGAAAGATTTTAAAAGATTATATATTATATATATATATATATATATATATATATATATATATATATATATATATATATATATATATATATATTAATAATATTAATAATATAAATAAATAA